>NC_057799.1:262850625-262877896 GCF_018294505.1 Triticum aestivum | reverse complement strand
AGGCCGAGGCGGCGGTGGCTCGGACTCCTGCCGGAGTCTGGCTCGGGGACGGCGGCGGCGGCGGTTGCGAGCTGGGCCGTGGCCCGGCTGCGGCTGGGCCGGCCCAGGAACTTTTTTTTGTAATAATTTCGCCGAAAAGAAAAAATAAATCCAAAAATAAAATAAATAAAAATCCTAAAAATCCCAAAAATAATTTTCACGGTCCTCTCCTAATATTTAGGACAATATGAACATTTTTCTGGGCTAAAATGCATTTTTTCTCTAATTTAACCGAATAAAACTCAAATAAATAAATATTTAAATTTAAATTTCCATTATTCCTCTATTTTGAAGAAGTCATATTATCTTCTCTTATTTTCCATTTATTTTGAAATAATTGGAAAAATAATTTCAAATAAAAAATCACCTTGATCCAATTTACCAAATTTTGAAAATTCAAAAATGGAATTTTATGAAAACCTCCAACTCTCCCAAATGGTCCTTGAGTTGCTTAAGGTCTCTAGGATCAAAATGTCCAAATAAAACCAATTCAAAATGCAAGAAATCATGGATGCATATGATGACCTAATGATTAACATCCAAATTGAAAATTGGGATGTTACATAATGGGACACTTTGGCGTGAAGAAGACAGAGCACGTACTTGCTGCACTTTTCTTTTGGCCAACGGTGAGAGGAGATATTGAGTGTTTTGTTGCTCGCTGCACTACATGTCAAAAAGCTAAGTCATGAGTCAATACTCATGGTTTATATATGCCTTTGCCTCTACCTAGTGTTCCGTGGGAGCACATATCCATGGAACTTGTGTACCTCAAACAAAGAAGGGGAGGGATAGCATATTTGTTGTCATGGATAGATTTTTGAAAATGGCACACTTTATACCATGTCGTAAAAGCGATGATGCTGCTAATGTTGTTGATTTATTCTTTCATGAAATTATTTACTTGCATGGTGTGCCAAATACTATTGTTTCAGATCATGATACTAAATTTCTTAGCCACTTTTGGAGATGTTTATGGGCTAAATTGGGGACTAAAGTGCTTTTTAGTACTACATGTCACCCCCAAGCTGATGGACAAAGTAAAGTAGTCAACAGAACATTGTCTACTATGCTTAGGGTTATTTTGAAGAATATCCTGAAAACATGGGAACAATGCTTGCCTCATATTGAATTTTCTTATAATCGTTCATTGCATTCTACTACTAAGATGTGCCCTTTTAAAGTTATGTATGGTTTCCTACCTCGTGCACCCATTGATTTGTTGCCTCTTCCATCTGCGGAGAAGGTTAATTTTGATGCTAAACAATGTATTGAATTGATCTTTAAAATGCATGAGTTAACTAAGGAAACATCGAGCACATGAATGCTAAATACAAACTTGTTGGCGATAAGGGTAGAAGAAATATTGTGTTTAAAGCAGGAGATCTTGTTTGGTTACATTTATGGAAAGATAAGTTTCCTGATTTACACAAAATTAAGCTTATGACATGTGTTGATGGTCCTTTTAAGGTGCTAGAGAAAATAAATGATAATGCATATAAACTGGAGTTGCCTGCTGATTTTGGAGTTAGTCCCACATTTGACATTGCATATTGAAGCCTTATTTGGGTGCGGAAGACGAGCTTCCATTGAGGGTGACTTTAATTCAAGAAGGGGAGGATGATGAAGACATCCCTACCACAGTTACACCCACAACCCCTGCTACTACACATACTGGACCAATTACTAGAGCTAGCGCATGCTAATTGAATTATCAGGTATTTCTGTTTCTTGCTAATGATTCATGTTCATGAGAATATGATGCTTCCTAAATTGGATACAATTGTGTTATTTAGGAATGAAGGGCCTGGCATGGACAAGAGGGATGAACACTGAAGCAGGATCAAGCGTGGAGATGAAGGCACATGCGAAGGGAACAAGAACAAAGTTTCTAGCGGAGTTGTTAGCACTTTAAAGCCATCATGATGACATACAAGAACATGGACGAAATATACAAGATGACATTTCATAAATTTCCTCCATAGCTTATTATAGGTGTTGCACCACCTTATTTTAGGGCCAGGCCCATGTAATTTGAAATACCTTATTTTAGGCTGTTTTTAGAGTCTGTGTCGTAGGGGAAGCGATTCAGGAGGTGTTTCAGTCCCACCTTGCCAAGGGTGGACGAAATCCCCTCTCTTTTCCTCTATAAATACAGCCCTAGAGGCGTCGCTCAGACTTGGGTTTTTTTCAATTAAAGTTCGCCATAGTTACAACTCGCGTACGTCATTTATGTCCAATGACCAGGCCGAGAAGTTTCAAAACCCCACTTCCATCAATAAAGCTTTCTCTTAAATTCGCAATATCCAGATTGCAATCTCAGTTTCTTACTTATTCTTCGTTTGCGTGTAGGAAATAGACCCCCGTGGTCAGATTGATCATCCGGTGTGGTCAATAACCTTTCAGAGTTGGTTTAGCGATTGCTAAGGCGGGATGTCGACTTTCACCAAAAAGATAGTTATCATCTCATTGAAAGACGAGACACCTTTCGCCTCCATCACTAGTGGTGGTCACTCATCCTCTCATAGGAAATGCATTCAATCTCGCACGTCGTAGGGGCACACTTCTCTTTCATTTTTCCACTCACTCAAGTGGTGCATGTGGCTCTCACTCTCATATGGGATGTGTTGCATCTAGTAAATCGTGGGGGTGAGAGAAATGTTGGTGCAAACTTCTCCACACTCAACTCCATTCGCCACCTTAGTTGAAGGAAAGGTCACATGCTAAATGACCTCATCAAAAGATGAATGCCGTAGGTTGTCGAATCATCACCTTCCTCCATAACCCAAGTGACGAAGTCTGCAAATCAGTTCTTTTTGTTCAATCTCAAGAACCTATACGTGGGCTGTAAAACATAATATGTGAGAAGATATTGCATCTTGAAATATATGCATCGTGTTACTTGCTCCAGTATACTCCCTCCGTCCCAAAATTTAAGAATGTTAATGTTCTTATATTTTAGGACGGAGGGAGTACAATATATGTCACCTTTTGGTTAAGTTTTAGTACAACTACCTCCTAACTATGCGCACACAGTTAAACATTATCGGCCTTCAAATTGGTTGTCCAAGCTGTTTGACCTGGCAACATGCAGCGAATCGTAATTTTCTATCAGTTGCATATATAGGATTGGGCATTTGGTTGTCTCCTGGAGATGCCAGGTTAATTAAAAACCAATCCAAAATAATCTGTAGCAATAGAATCTCAGAACAAAACGCAACAACTACAATTTCTACAACTCTCCATGGAAGATATACCGTTTCATCTCATTCACATCATCCCACAAATCATGGTAAAGTGGCACTTGCTTAAGAGATCGACATCTGGCTTTACAGTCAGAAAAATGACAAGGGGTGACTCGCCCATGACTTATTCACTCTACACAAATCCTGATGAAGGAATGATCCGGTGATACAAAACTCAATGTCATATACTAGTCATGCAAGACGCAACGCTCGCAGGACTCAGCGCGTGAAACAATTGCAAAGGATTTTGTTTCCTAGGTCAAACAATTATCAATCTATGCTTGCACAGCAGATGCAGAACAAAGAAGGAAAACAGAAACCCAAAAAGTAAGATCACAGGAATATGAAAGGAGAGAATGTAGTATATTACTTATTATACAATGACCTGCCTACAAAGACTAGCCTGCAAACTAAGAGCTGCCATGGGATCTGAAAGATGACATAGAGTGTGCTGAAACAGAGGCAGTCGGGCTGTTAATCTCCCTGTCCCCATTGGCAGCCCTACCCCTTCCACTGATCATGCCGACAACCTCTTGAGCGACATCCATGAACCAATCGTCGCCGGGAAGGACACTGCACAAAAGCAAGCATACTGATTTCAATTTAGAAGTCCACGGAAAAAAGCAACGAGCAACTTTGTAGAGAAACAACCAAGGGCCTCCTTGTATGAGTAATACTCCCTCTGTAAACTAATATAAGAGCGTTTAGATCACTACTTTAGTGATCTAAACGCTCTTATATTAGTTTACGGAGGGAGCATTTTGGAAAGTTTTGGTATATACCTCAAATTCCCCTAAGGGGTGCTTTTTTTACTCCACAAGAAATTGAACAAAAAAGCTACCGTATTGGCCTATTTCTTGCATGTGGTAATTGAAGTATTTTGAGGTATCTCTTTTTGAACAGAACTAAATGAAAAAAAGAAGAATTGGAAGAATGCAAGTTTTCTCAATACGGGGAGTTACTAAACCATCCTGAGGCGAACTGTTTAACTGCGATCCAAATAACAGGCTGGTCACCATGACGAATTGGAGCAGAAGGTATTTTCAGAGTATTAATGCAATCTGAGAATCCAGGAAACATCTTTCTAGCTATTCAGGTACATAGCTAAGATTATAATCGACAGATGGCTACATTTTACATTCATGCTAAATTTTACACCCTCTGTTCCTAAATATAAGGCATTTTGGCAGTTCAATTTAAACTGCCAAAACGTCTTACATTCAGAAACAGAGATAGTAAATACTCCCTCCGTCCGAAAAAGCTTGTCCCAAGCTTGTCCCTCAAATGGATGTATCTAGCACCAAGTTAGTGATAGATACATCCATTTGAAGGACAAGTTGTCCCAAGCTTGTCCCTCAAATGGATGTATCTAGCACCAAGTTAGTGATAGATACATCCATTTGAAGGACAAGCTTTTTCGGACGGAGGGAGTAGGAAATACATCAAACAGCTATTTTCATAAAACGATCCTCCAAATTATACCATTACCAACACTCTAAACACATGGATAACTGCCTAGACATAACTTACTGAGTGGATGTTTAGCTCCATGGAGCTGCTGCTCCACCGTATGCACCCGTAGGATAAAGTATTGTTGCCATGGGGATCTCAGGTCAATTCAGATACAGACATATAAACTGATGTATAAAGAACATGCCACGATGCACCGCAGCTCCTTGATTGCATGCAGGTCCCAATGAGAGAAGGAATGAATCAAACAGCTAGGTTCACTGGAGCTACAGCCCCGTGATTTCAAAGGACATTGCCACCATAACATATCCCTCAACCAAACATGGAGCTATCATATTCTTTGAATATTTCTAGATAATTTGAGGAGGCAGCAGTGGTGGTGGCACAAGAGATTCTATAGTGTAACTAACTTTATGCCAGATGTATTACTGTTTAGAGAATCTTAGCAGCCGGCAGCTTTGCTAGGAAAATTTGCTTGGCTGTCCAAGCAAACTAAGTAGACATGACATAGCTTAAATATTTCTCTTCAGTTAGTATTTGGATAACATATTTGCGTGCATCACCAACGATCCTAAGCAACTGCAGTTGATAATTATGCTTTTTGGCTGAAATTAGCAGATCTAGAATACTTAGTTCTGAACCAATAGAAGTACAAATAGAAGTCAAGCATAGTACCTATCAGGATTCATTCCGGTAGCAGAAAAGGCACCCATTGCTCTATCAATGATATCCAATATGACTTGATGCACATGTCTAGACAAAAATCGACCTTGTCCGAAGATGATGACAAATTGCATATCCAGGTAGAACTGCAAACAAAGGAAAAAATTGTGAAACAAGAGTTGCACCTAAAAAGAAGATAAATAAGTAATGAATTTACCTGCTGAAGACCAAGGGGGCCCAAAGGCTTTGGTCCCTGCTCAATCTCTTCCCAGAAGGCCTGATCCTCCGAGAGCCAAAGGATAACTGTCTCAGTGAGCCGCATCATTAGCAAAGTAGCGAATCTTTCTCTACCAACAAACATATCTGCAGCAACGCCTGCCATCCTATTTAGCTTTGCATACAGTTCCTGCAATGAACAGCACATAAGATTAGACCATATTGTTTTGGAACAAGCTTGCTCCATGCAAAGAAAGATAATTATGTTTGACAAGTTGCTGCATTCTAAACTGTACGAGAGTACATTGAATACAAAGGACTAAGATGATGAAAGCTAACATATTGACACGATTTATAACAATGTGCTTGGAATATCACAATAAAGGTGCCTTTTTTTCAAATTTGTCTATATGTTTCATTTACTCTAGTCACTTGCAACCCCTGGATCATCCATTCCATGTCGTCAGTTAATTTTAGTTATAACTGTCCTCCAGTTTTATAATCACCAATTCATGATAGAATGATAAACAAAAAATACATATAAAGAACTAACATGACCAACTGCACAAACAATGAGATAACAATTATTTCAACGTATCACTGACTGCCTGAGGCACTGTTATCCCTAAAAGCTAAAGGATTTGCAAAACAAAGGTAAGGTTCAGGGATCAACATAAATGACACAAATGGCATACGCACTTGGGTTTAAGTTCTCAAGAGACAATAAATAGTTGCAGCTTGTAAGTACCTGGAAAATTGGAGATGGGACCCACTCTGGCTCTTCAACAGTATTATCCATACTAATATACATTTCTGCACTGAGATGGGTATCACCTTCATCTGTAAATATTAGTTCAAGAGCATGCTGCCTGCAGAAACTATCTCTCAACCTGTCCACCATGCGTTGTAATTTCCTTTTCCATTCTCGTAGCTCAGGCACACGGTTTTGCTTATCTGGTCCTCTTTTACGCAAATCATCCATGCTGGACTGGTTTATAGATGACAGCTTCATAGCTGCTCTAGGTAGCAATTCCTCAGCAAGTAAAGATGCATTGGCTAATAAAGCCAACTGCTGTTCCTCAGTCTCTGCCATTCTAATAATCTTATTGCCTAAACCATCTATGTTAGCTTCGTCATCCATTGATCCAGGTAATGCACTTATGAGCAGATTGACGTACAAGCTGAAATTTTTTGCAATCCCATCCATTGTCGAACCCCCTAACTGCAAGCTAAGGAGTGGTGTGACATCCTCAAAGTAGTCCTGAAATTTCCAGGTATTATCAACACATACTGCATATAGTCATGCACAATACTTGAAAGGACAATGATACAAGACAGTCACCGCTATCAAAGGAACCGAGTGCAATGAAGCAGTATGTATCACAAGATCTCTTATATGCATATGTGATGATGTTTAAGCATGACTAACCAATATACCAGGGAAGCCAACTAGAAGTAAACAATTCTAGCTCTCGCAGGCTGGGACTTTAGTATTATTGTAGTTGATGAAAATATGCTTCCAGCTTCTGCAAGACATTATATGATTTGAATTTCGTTGGGAAGCTCTTTGATCTTTTCAACCGCCTGAATGACTGCAATCCTACTGTATTAATATAATGTGTTGGTAGCTAGTCTAAAGAATATAAGGAAGGAAAAAAGGATAAACAATTAAATATTCTCATGTCTTCAAACTTCAAAGGCCACATTACTAAATTTTAATTTATATGACCCATGAAACACCTACTTTGGTATCAATGTACTATGGAAACGCAATACTTCACTTAAAGCAAACAAAAATAAATAAATGCACTTGACAGGGTCTCCTGTAACATTTATAATTCAGCTATTTCATAGGCTAGTCGAGCAGTTTTTCAAGCCTATGGCTAGTTGGTAACTAATCACCTAGCTTGTCAGGCCAACCGACTACGTTCAACAACTTGCCTATGGTGATCCTCCAGGGACCTTCTGCTGCACCTCCTAATCTGCTGCCAAGACAATCCACAGCTACTGCCACCAGCTCCAAGACAAGCCACCAACTCAGATTTCCGCCTTCCCTACATAACGACACCTCTCCTGGCCAATACTCGGTACTCCCTCCTGTTTCCCCACTCATCCCCTACCCTTGGTATCTCCTGCTCTTCTCTTCTCTATTTCAACCCCTGCTCTGCTCTCGTGACTAGTCACCTAAGTTGGTGGGGACTCGACTCGACTAGGTTGAAGACCTCGTAGTTGAGATACACATACAGTGACTACTAGCCAAATCCTAAGAACTACTCCCTCCGTCCCAAAATAAGTGTACAACTTTGTACAGCCAAAGTTGTACTAAAATTGAGACACTTATTTTGGGACGGAGGGAGTACATCTTTGTGCGAACAGAAATTCAATCGCTCGAGACAAATGTTAACTGAGGTTGCAACTCCACACACACACAAAAAGGGGTTGTGGCTATTTGTTGTGTAGTACCAAGCATGCCAAGATGGATAGGTCACTACCATTTTGATGAAAACAGCAAGAAGGAAAGATTCATTCATTTTGCTCAAACAAAATAGATCAATCATTACCTGAACCATAGAATTGAAACGATGTGCACTGCTCGAGAGCTTTGGTTGAAGTGCCAAATTAGCAACAGAAGATCTAGCTAATGGGCGAATACCATTTGGGGGATAAGTGAGTGTCCAGTTATCAGCTGCAGCAAGTGCAGCAGTACTCTCTTCGATTCTCCTCAAGTTAGCATCTAATGCTTGCTCAAGACTGGGCTTGAACTGCTTCAGGAGGACAGCAGAAACAGATAGACCACGAGCTTCCAGCAAGGAACAATGGCCAATTGATATTTGAACACATTCTGCAGCTGCTCTCAAGCCTCCAGCGGCTGCACAAGAAGACAACACATGCCTCTTTACCAGGAGTGCAAAGGACAAAACCTGCTGTGTAGCCCATGTAACCAGCTCAGATGCATAACATGACTCATCGCCAAAAACTTCCACAGAATCACTGAGCGCCTGAGCTACAACTGAAAAAACTTGTTGAGCAAGTGCAGCAGTGTATGCCCCACCATATGAGGTGCTTGACGGATGTATTGTTTGCAAATTACATTGAAGCCTTTGATTATGTGCACTGAGTAATAGACTGTGAGCTCGAGGGCCATCACCAAGCCTTTTGAGAGCAGAAGCGGCAGCACGGAGCTCAATGCCACGAGTAGAAGACTGACAGGCAGCTTCAGCAAGCTGGTCTGCCAGCTTTTGACGATTATCAGAGACGGCACTTCTCAAAGCCGAAATTTCAGCTGTAGTTAGAGTTTGTGTCCGGTCTGCAGCAACTCGCTCCGCTTCATCTAGTGCATCTAGCGCTTCATCCACTCTTCTCTCAGCTAGCAAAACATCAAGCATGTCAGGGAAATCTGCAGACCATTTCTGTATTTCTGAAGGCTCCTGGCCTTCAACATTGGATATGTCCTCTTCTGTAGAACCTTCAGTACCCGAAGTCAGGGAATCTATCTGAACTCCTTCAGATAGACCATGGATTAAAGCCGCCTGTGTATTGAGTAAATTTCTAATTGACAAGAGCTCGCCTTCAAGGTCGGATATCTCCTTCGATGTTCTGATGACCAGGAGACCAGTTATCAAATATTAGTGAGGAAATAATGTAGTAACAGGAAGAACAGAAATAAATGGAAGTAATTATTTTAAAACAAAGTCATGCATGCAAATTATGGTCTCACATGCCACAAATTAGACGCTTTGCACATCAACTATGCACCATGAAGAAAATGATACCACTACATAAAGGATACCACTACATAAAGACACATGTAGTGGAACTCTTGACTGCAAGAGAATGGACTTTTCTGATGAGGACAGAAACAAAACGAAATACATGATAGCCAGCACTCTACAGCATTTATTTTTCAAACACAAAGGATGCATATGTAAAAAAAGAGGAACTAACTGGCTATATTAAGTATGATTGTGTAATTGTATGCTACGTGCTTATCAAACAATTTTCCAACCATCCACTTACTACTCAACTAACAAGTTAGGAACTTCTTTACCTAAATGTTATTTGCGTATCGTAGCCATCCCAAAAGGTTTAATGAAATTTCTCATAACGAAGAATCTGCTACGGTAAAACTAAAATAGGCAATGTTTCCGCATAAGCAATTTTTATTAATGCAACCCAGCCTGAGACGGTAAAACTAAAATAGGCAAATGCTTCCGCATAAGCAATTTTTATTAATGCAGGAAGTTTCATATAAAGATATCAGTGGCGTTATATTGATTATTGAAGGACCAAAATGCCTTAAGTGGTTCTTCCTGTGGTACTGATGCAGCACATGACAGCGTGGGTGGAAACATTGGCATCAGTAATTAGAAAATACCACTATCATGATGTGTCATACAAAATTTAACGAGAGTAGAAAACTTTATTGGCAACAATAAATAAACTATTCCACTCTGTAATGTGTCATCAACTCATCATGATTGGTGGGGTTCATTTCTAGCACATAGGTGACAATGGATAAAGGCACCAAATGAAATTGCACTCATGGGGCTACAGCCAGACCTGATGAATGCAGCATAATTTGCATAAACACTTCTGCGCATTTCTTCAGCTGAAGCCTTCTTTAGATCTTGCAGATAGGAGCACAAATGTCTTATTTCCTGTAATGAAGTTGATTTGGTCAGCTATTTTCGTTGTGCATTTTAACACGTACACATAGCTCTGGTACAGTTTCAATAATGTTGAAGGAAGTCAAGCCTAAGGAATATAACCATAACAAGCTCAAAAGAGAAGGAAAATAGATAAATAAGGACTTGCAAAATATTCCCGTGAAATGTTGTGCAAATTTGCAAGCAAATGCAGAAGTTTCAGCTGTTAAACGAGAACAATTAAAGTATGGACGCGAAGTGAGTATTTTAACAGAGGTGAGAATGCAGTTTTTTTGTGAAAACAAAAACTGCACCAGCAGCCTACATTATAATGCAATACGACATATTTAGATATACTTCAATGAAGTGGTTGTGAATCTTGTTATCCTGGTAGAAAAACACAAGCAATACACGCAGTATAATTGCATTAACCAGAATGGCAGCATGTTCAAACCTGAACTCCAAGCATTTCCAAATCCTTCTAATAATGCATGCACGCCATGTTGCAGATTACTTTTCAGTTGTCCCGAGCATGCCTAGTTTTCAGTTCCGATATATAATACAGCTAAAACAGCGTCCTTTTTATATCACCAAGGAATCAAGTTTAACCTCCAGCTAAAAGTAAAACACTCACACCTATCGTCGGAACAATTCCACTAAATTAGTGATCTAAACGCTCTTATATTTCTTTACCGAGGGAGTACATTGCAACCACAATCTTCTCACACTCACATCCCCACAGCCAGAATTTTCCATGTACATAGCATGACCCAATAATGCAGACACAATAAAGGAGAAGTTGATAGTGCCAATACCCCCGTAATGAATTGACCTGAATGTGAACACTGATCGAGGCCCCAAATCGCATTTCCCGTACCTCCATACGAACCACGATCACAGGCTCGTCCTGGAAACAGAACGCCGCAAACTCTTTCCCACCACCCAAATCATACCATCCGCGGTCCAGACTCGGCAAACACAAACGGAGACGGGCTGAGCGCATGCCTAACCCTGGCGACAGATCAGAGACAGCTCGCTCACCTTCTCGTTCATGGTCTGGCACTTGGACTGCACGTAGGCGTCGGGGTCGAAGTTGTCGGTCTTGAAGATCTTGAGCTTGTCGGCGAGCTGCACACCGCCGTCGCCGCCGCCGCCGCCCCCGCCGCCTCCACCACCACCAACCCCCGTCGCCGCCGCGCCCACCGGGAACACCCCCGAGTGGCCGGCCGGCCTCGACCGTGACGACTTCGCCGACGCCATCCGAGATCCAGAAGCCTCCGACGGTAGGGCGGTGGCGGATTTGGGGCGGGGAAGGGACGCCTTCTCCGAGATCGCCGCGTCCTGGCTGTCGTCGTTTTTTGGGGTGGGGGCTGGGGTATTTTTTTTAAAGCATCCAACAAATATAAAAATGGTCTTTTAAGCGGACAATGAGCCAACGAACATTGAAGGGCGCTGCAAAGAGTCAGCCGGTGGATTTTTTTTAAAGATCCGCCGCCTCACATGGCGTTGGATATAAGAGCAACTCCAACGAGCCAACGCAAATGGATCCGAATTTTGTTCATGTGGGTCATCCGTCTGCCCGACATCCGTCCTATTTTAGATTTGGGTCGGCAGTGCGTTCAACGCGTCGATTCATATGTGCCGGCGTGGCCGGCTAGCCGCCCTATTTCAACAAATAGCTCATTTTTACATTGCTTTTGCATTCAAACATATAGCCAAATAACATAGTTTCAACCAAATAAAATAGCATAGTTCTACAAGCTGAATACAAGTAAAAATGTCTCACATAGTTTTGCAAGCCGAATAAAGAAGATACATCCATTGCTTCCCAACATGAGCCCACATATACTCAACCAAATCATTTTACACTTGCACGTGAGTTTCCCAATCACGCATGTCATGATGAAATTGGGTGAACTGTTCAAACATTGCCGCTCCTTCATGCTCAGGCACAACATTCTCACCCTGAAACTGAAACCCTTGATCGTACAGACGTTCCAGGCGCTCATCTTCTACGATCATATTATGCATGATCACACGAGCGGTCATCACCTCCCACAGTTTCTGCGTGCTCCAGGTATTAGCAGGATACCGAATGATTCCCCATCGAGATTGCAAAACACCAAAGCCACGCTCGACATCCTTCCTAGCACTCTCTTGCTCTTGGGCAAATCTTTTCCTCTTCTCTCCGACAGGGTTGGGGATTGTCTTGACCATAGTCGAAATAGTCAACATAGCCGACCACCCCCTCTCTAATACGGTTGAAAAGATGCCTACTCATACGAAAACGGCAGCAGAATTTCTGATGTTTGAACAACGGATTTGTTGTATCAAAGTAGTCCTTCCAAAGAAGGAGATGCCCGCTCTCTCGATTGTGATTCAACGCCGAAAGGTGGCCCGGGATGGAGCCATGGAACAACGGCCGCTGGCTATGGAGGTGGTGATGGACCAACACGGCAGCCAATATCTCCTCCTCGTCATCGAACTACGAATCGTCGGAGTCGCAAAGGAAATTGTGAAAAAAGAACTCGTCGGCGGAGTCCATTTTGTACCTTGGCAAACTGTCGAACAGCTTGCGGGCATCGACGAAGGAAACGGCCAGCGAAGGGAGTAGCGGCGCGCACGAACCAGCTAGTTGTCGTGCCGCGTCCGATGAGCAGGCCGGCGTCCGACGAGCGTGCCGGTGAGGATCTGACCGGGGCGGCAAAGGCGGCTTCTTGGCCGCGGTCGCGGCTATGTCGGGGGGGAGCGGGGTGGGAAGCAGTCGGTTCCCCGGCGGCAAGACGGCGGTGGCGGCTGAGCGGATGTTGCGGCGCCAGCAGCTGGCAGAGTCACTAGAAAAAATGGGTGGCGGCGGCGACGACGAAGGAGGAGGGCGAGGGTTGCTGTGGGATGGGGGAGGCCAATGTGCCACCGACCAGCGAGCCCGGGGGGGAGAAGGCGAGCACGCGCGTGTCCGCGCCGCCGCAAATCCGGCTCAAAAATTGACCGGGAATGGGTCGCCCGCGGACGAAAAGCGGACGCGCGTCCGTTTGGGTCGGCGGTTGGGCCGACTTTTGTGTCCGCGCCGACCCAAACGGACGCCAGCGGACGAAATGGTCGCCCCGTTGGAGTTGCTCTAACGGATTAAATAGACAAGCGTCACCTTCTATCATTGCAACACATGTTGTGTTGCAGAAAATTTCCGCAACACATGCCATGTTGCAGAAATTTTCGTAATGTAGGTTAAGTTCCAAACGCAAGCGCTCATATACACGTGCATACACTGATGCGGAGCATCCCACGTTCATCCCCATGTACACTCCGACTACTCTCCAAGCCCCAAGAGGACATACGATGAGACCTCAACCATACGCCTTTGGACACAAGGTGAACTCACTCCTCTTCGAACCGTCACTTTCCTCATGTGAGACATGGCTACTACCTCATGCATGGACCTTGCATATACTCCGGTACAACCGAGACGACCATGGAGGATCCAAGGACCAAGGCCAAGCATGGAAGAGGAGAAGGAAGAAGAAGCAGGAACAAGCTTCTGGAAAGCCCGGAACTTCCGGCCTCTGCCCAGAACTTCCGACCCCCGGACCCTCCGGCCTGCCCGGAACCTCCGGCCCCCGGAGTCCCGACCAGCCCCGAGCGCGCCAACTCTCTGGATAGCCCGGAACCCGACCGGAACCTGCCCGGAACTTCCGGAGCCCAGAACTTTCGGCCCTGCCTGCGTGCAAAGACTCGGGCCGAAGCCCATGTATCCCTTTCCCACTTACCCCTTCGTGGCTTAGACTATAAATAGACCACCCCCTCCTCCTAGTTAGAGTTAGCATTGGTTTAGCTCATAGTTGAGATAGAGCTTTGCTCATCCATTACGGATCTACTCCATGAGAGAGACTGCGGCCCCTCTACGGAGAAGATCCCCTTGGATTCAAGACCCCCTTTTGGGTGGCCCCATCAAGACCTCCTTACGGAGAAGAACCGGTTACCTTTATATCGTCCTTTGTTGGACTTGGATCTTGTATCTCACCTTTGTGTTCATCGATCTAGCGCATGTGTGATCATATTCGTGTTGGTTGAGTGTTTCTTTTGTTTTCCCCCGTGATTTCCCTCGTGTTCTTCCGCGCATTCTTCGTGTTCCTCGTAGGGATTCTCTCCAAACGTGAAAGATCGGCCCCTAGGGTTCCGCCCTACATCATCTTGGTATCATGAGCCACGTTGATCACGTTTTTGGAGCCCCTACCCTTTGTTTTCTAGCTTGATTTTGTTGATTTCGTCCTAAATCCGAAAATCCCACCAAAAATAGCCCCCAATTTTTTTGTGATTTGTTGGTGTGATGATGTTTTGTTGATTTTGATCCATGGATTCGCTGTGTTATGAGTGGATCTAGCATTCCCCTTCTTTTCCCCCATTTCCATCCACGAAATCGTCTCAATTTTGCCCCGGGAAATCGAGTTTTTCCGCCCCCGTTCTCAGATCCGGAATTTAGGGTTCGTCCCGGAAGAAATTCCACGACCCCCGGAACTTCCGGACTCCCCCGGAACTTCCGTCCCCCGGAACTTCCGTCCCAGCCCCGGAACTTCCGGGCTAAGCAGAAAGTTTACCCCAAAAATCCCCAGACTCCCCGCACTTTTTCCGCGACCCCCGGAACTTCCGGCCCTAACCCTGGAACTTCCGGCCTAACCAGAAACTTTCCCCGAAATTTCAGCATTAGCCTCTTTCACCGTTTTCATCACAACTTTTCGCTCCGAACTCTGATTTGGGTGTTCTTTGGCTCGTTTTGAAGCTATCGACGTGCCCGAGGTCCTCACCTTGGTTTCACCACCTTTTGCCACCATCAAATTTTTGGTACTTTGTCATCTTTGCCTAGGGCTTCCACCACATCATCCGCAATACCACCATAGCCTTCCGCAACCTAACCCTTTTTGTTCCCCATAGCATTTGAGGTTGTTTGAGTAGTGACTTGAGTCTCCTAAGGTGTTTAGGCTACTTAGGGACGGTTGCTTCTTCATCAACCACCACCATAACTTCCGCATAGGCTTGCCCACCATACACTTCCGCCACCCCAACTTAACCCAATCTTGTTGTGTTGAGAGTTGTGTCTCCTAAGGTGTTTCAGCTACTTAGGGACCGTGCTACCAACTCCGACACCGTGTATAGCCCATCATTCCACTTCCGCATTGCCAAGTGCACACTACCACCGCTTTCCGCTACCACCATTTGACATTTGCCTTTGGAGATTTTGAGTTCGCTGTTTTTTCGTTTCCTAAGGTGTTTCGGCTACTTAGGGACGAGTCTCCATCATCTTGGTATCTACATCAAGAACACCGCCACTCATCATCGCCATTGACGGTAACCTCTATATCATCTTGTTATAGTGGTATCCCTCCATTGTATATTCCCTTGCAATTGCATTGATAACCCCTAGCCCATTTTGCGTTACTTGCCTATCGAGACTAGCCATTTGAGTATTGCCGGCAACGTTACTTGTGCACATTAGTGATCATACTTCCCATTGCATACATACCATATCATATTGGTATCATCATATAATCTCTTGTGCCTCAAGTTTGTTCCCGCATATACACAATTGCTATCTTGGTTTGTGCATTTCGCAAAGTGGCCATACAAAAAAAAGAGAATAAAGCTTTTAAGCAAAAGAGAAAGCAAAGAAGCTTGTAAGCAAGTGCCATAGCATCATACCGCATTGCACATAAGATTGTCATATCCGATCATTTTGGATCATCTTGAGAGAAACACCGGGAACCATACATACATAGCATACTTGGGATAGAAAGTTTATCCATTTTGCATCTTATAGGTTGTGCACAAGTGTCGTATCCGCCTATTGAGCAATCGTGCTAGCGTCTCTCCTGAGTTGTGCAACACGAGCGTTTTCCGTGGACTCCACATTTTGTGCTCATTCCTTGGTTGCACGACCCCATTTATCTATCCGTGTGTGTGTTTCCGTGTGCCACATATTGATATTGGTCTACTTGTTACATTTGCGAATTTGTGAATCTCTTTCAACATTATTAACTCTTGCTAACATTTTGCATCAAATTTTTGTGCCACTATCCTCACCGAGCTCCACCATAAGCCTTATTTGTGTAGGTGTGAGAAACCGACAAGAATTGGTACCAATTGTGCTATTTCCTTGTTACACATTGAGTGATCATTGATCCATCTTCAACATCGGTCAAGGTAAATTTGGTATAAGTTCTTCTCTTTCTCCCACTCATATTTGCTCGAATTTTGTGATGGATAGGCAAGGCATTTCATCTCCGGTCTTCGACAACAACGACGGCACGAACAACTACATCACCAAATCGTCAATCTTCGATCTACAACGACAAATGCAAGGCGCACAATCTACCTTGCGAGAGCGCCTCGACAACCTCGCCATCGACATACAACACTGTAGGGACCAGACCTCAAACAGTCTGTGCTTCTGTGCACCAGTGTCATCCCTGGATCAGTAATGCTGACACGCACAGTACAAATGGAGGATTTATAACAGAGTAGCAATCACACACTTATTACAATGAGTATCTCAAGAGAGAAATAAGTATGACAAATATGGCTTAAGGCCATCTAAAACGATAACAGCGGAAGACTTCGAAGGTAAGTGAGTCCGTCAACTCCAACGGCATCACTGAGTATAAGACCACGACCTAAGGCACCTTACTCGTCGTCTGAAAAGTCTGCAACATGAAACGTTGCAGCCCGAAAATGGGTCAGCACATGGAATATGCTGGCAATGTAACACATAGAGAGTAATGAACATAATAATGCTATACTACATGCATATATGGCTGGTAGAAGGCTCTATGGTTACAGTTTTGCGAAAAGCCAATTTTTCCCTACTGCAAAGGAATAAATTTTATTTAACTATGGTGGTTGTTAAACATTGAGAATGGTTGACAGCATTCTCAATCCCAATTAAGTATCATCATCAAACCCAACAAAATTAATTAAAGTACCATGATGAGATTCACATGATAATCCAGATACTAGATACTCAAGATGTCCATAACCGGGGACACGGCTAACCATGATTAGTTTATACACTCTGCAGAGGTTTGTGCACTTTTCCCCACAAGACTCGATCGCCTCCGCTTGATTCTCGCACTACATGATGTTTGAGAAACGGATGACCGAGACACAGTCTTTCAGAAACAATAACTCTTTACTCCGGGTGGACAGTTACACCTACTTTCCCCTACATCTGCTAGCCCAGCTCTTCAAGAGATCATGTAACCTACTCAACTATGCTAGAGCCCATAATAGCTTGTGGCTGCACACGGAAGTTTCTAGCATGAATAATCTCATGATCCCTTTGAACCTGGGTGGCGGTCCAAAAGAAAAACAGGCAATCCTGGAATACCCAGGTACCTCAATCCACCCAGATGTGAGTTTTAGTTGCCACCTTAAGGTTAACGATTAATTAACAATCTCACATCTGTCATGGTAACACTCAAACCCAATCCACGTCTACTAGCATAGCATAGCAATATGAGCAAACGTAGAAGTAACTCCCAAGGGTTTGATAGTAATCAGGTAATAGGTACTACCTCAACTACTTCCCAATTCCCACAATTTAATTAGATCCTAATCATGCAATGTTCGAGGATTGGTCTAATGCAATAAAACTGGGTAGTAAAAGAAGTATGATCAAAGTGTTACTTGCCTTGCTGATGATCCGTGTGTTGGAAATATGCCCTAGAGGCAATAATAAATTGGTTATTATTATATTTCCTTGTTCATGATAATCGTTTATTATCCATGCTAGAATTGTATTGATAGGAAACTCAGATACATGTGTGGATACATAGACAACACCATGTCCCTAGTAAGCCTCTAGTTGACTAGCTCGTTGATCAATAGATGGTTACGGTTTCCTGACCATGGACATTGGATGTCGTTGGTGACGGGATCACATCATTAGGAGAATGATGTGATGGACAAGACCCAATCCTAAGCCTAGCACAAGATCGTGTAGTTCGTTTGCTAAGAGCTTTTCTAATGTCAAGTATCATTTCCTTAGACCATGAGATTGTGCAACTCCCGGATACCGTAGGAATGCTTTGGGTGTACCAAACGTCACAACGTAACTGGGTGGCTATAAAGGTGCACTACAGGTATCTCCGAAAGTGTCTGTTGCGTTGGCACGAATCGAGACTGGGATTTGTCACTCCGTGTAAACGGAGAGGTATCTCTGGGCCCACTCGGTAGGACATCATCATAATGTGCACAATGTGACCAAGGAGTTGATCACGGGATGATGTGTTACGGAACGAGTAAAGAGACTTGCCAGTAACGAGATTGAACAAGGTATCGGGATACCGACGATCGAATCTCGGGCAAGTACTATACCGGTTGACAAAGGGAATTGTATACGGGATTGATTGAATCCTCGACATCGTGGTTCATCCGATGTGATCATCGAGGAGCATGTGGGAGCCAACATGGGTATCCAGATCCCGCTGTTGGTTATTGACCGGAGAGTCGTCTCGGTCATGTCTGCATGTCTCCCGAACCCGTAGGGTCTACACACTTAAGGTTCGGTGACGCTAGGGTTATAGAGATATTACTATGCGGTAACCCGAAAGTTGTTCGTAGTCCCGGATGAGATCCCGGACGTCACGAGGAGTTCCGGAATGGTCCGGAGGTAAAGATTTATATATGGGAAGTCTTATTTTGGTCGCCGGAAAAGTTTCGCGCATTATCGGTATTGTAGCGGGAGTGGGTCCGGGGGTCCACCAGCCCCGGGGGGCCACATGGGCTGTAGGGGTGTGCGCCTTGGCCTATATGGGCCAAGGGAACCAGCCCCAAGAGGCCCATGCGCCAAGAGATAAGATAAAGGGAGAGTCCTAAAGGGGGAAGGCAGCTCCGAGGTGCCTTGGGAGGATGGACTCCTCCCTGGCCGCACCCTTCCTTGGAGGAAGGGCCAAGGCTGCGCCCCCCCTCTCCCTTGGCCCTATATATAGTGGGGGAAGGGAGGGCAGAATAACCTAAGCCCTGGCGCCTCCCTCTCCCTCCCGTGACACATCTCCCTCCTCCCGTAGCGCTTGGCGAAGCCCTGTTGGAATCCCGCTACTTCCACCACCACGCCGTCGTGCTGCTGGATCTCCATCAACCTCTCCTCCCCCCTTGCTGGATCAAGAAGGAGGAGACGTCGCTGCTCCGTACGTGTGTTGAACGCGGAGGTGCCGTCCGTTCGGCGCTAGGATCATCGGTGATTTGGATCACGACGAGTACGACTCCATCAACCCCGTTCTCTTGAACGCTTCCGCTCGCGATCTACAAGGGTATGTAGATGCACTCCTCTCTCTCGTTGCTAGTAAACTCCATAGATTGATCTTGGTGATGCGTAGAAAATTTTGAATTTCTGCTACGTTCCCCAACAGTGGCATCATGAGCTAGGTCTATGCGTAGTTTCTATGCACGAGTAGAACACAAAGTAGTTGTGGGCGTCGATGTTGTCAATTTACTTGCCGTTACTAGTCTTATCTTGATTCGGCGGCATCGTGGGATGAAGCGGCCCGGACCGACCTTACACGTACTCTTACGTGAGACAGGTTCCACCGACTGACATGCACTAGTTGCATAAGGTGGCTAGCGGGTGTCTGTCTCTCCTACTTTAGTCGGATCGGATTCGATGAAAAGGGTCCTTATGAAGGGTAAATAGAAATTGGCATATTACGTTGTGGCTTTTGCGTAGGTAAGAAACGTTCTTGCTAGAATCCCATAGCAGCCACGTAAAACATGCAACAACAATTAGAGGACGTCTAACTTGTTTTTGCAGGGTATGCTATGTGATGTGATATGGCCAAAAGGATGTGATGAATGATATATGTGATGTATGAGATTGATCATGTTCTTGTAATAGGAATCACGACTTGCATGTCGATGAGTATGACAACCGGCAGGAGCCATAGGAGTTGTCTTAATTTATTGTATGACCTGCGTGTCAATGAAAACGCCATGTAATTACTTTACTTTATTGCTAACCGTTAGCCATAGTAGTAGAAGTAATAGTTGGCAAGACAACTTCATGAAGACACAATGATGGAGATCATGATGATGGAGATCATGGTGTCATGCCGGTGACGAAGGTGATCATGCCGCGCCTCGAAGATGGAGATCAAAGGCGCAGGATGATATTGGCCATATCACGTCACTTTATGATTTGCATGTGATGTTTGTCATGTTTACATCTTATTGCTTAGAACGACGGTAGCATAAATAAGATGATCCCTCACTAAAATTTCAAGAGACGCGTCCCCCCTAACTGTGCACCGTTGCGAAGGTTCGTTGTTTCGAAGCACCACGTGATGATCGGGTGTGATAGATTCTAATGTTCGAATACAACGGGTGTTGACGAGCCTAGCATGTACAGACATGGCCTCGGAACACATGCGAAACACTTAGGTTGACTTGACGAGCCTAGCATGTACAGACATGGCCTCGGAACACAAGAGATCGAAAGGTCGAACATGAGTCGTATAGTAGATGCGATCAACATGGAGATGTTCACCGATGATGACTAGTCCGTCTCACGTGATGATCGGACACGGCCTAGTTTGACTCGGATCATGTATCACTTAGATGACTAGAGGGATGTCTATCTGAGTGGGAGTTCATTGATTAATCAGATGAACTTCATTATCATGAACATAGTCAAAAGGTCTTTGCAAATTATGTCATAGCTTACGCTTTAGTTCTACTGTTTAAGATATGTTCCTAGAGAAAATTTAGTTGAAAGTTGATAGTAGCAATTATGCGGACTGGGTCCGTAAACCGAGGATTGTCCTCATTGCTGCACAGAAGGCTTATGTCCTTAATGCACCGCTCGGTGTGCTGAACCTCAGCGTCGTCTGTAGATGTTGCGAAACATCTGACATACACGTTTTGATGACTACGTGATAGTTCAGTGTGTGATGCTAACGGTTTAGAATTGTGGCACCAAAGACGGTTTTTGAAACGTCGCAAAACATATGAGATATTCCGAAGACTGAAATTGAGATTTCAGACTAGTGCCCACGTCAAGAGGTATGAGACCTCTAACAAGTTTCTTAAGCCTGCAGACTAAGGGAGAAAAGCTCAATCGTTGAGCATGTGCTCTGATTGTCTGAGTACCACAATCACTTGAATCGAGTGGGAGTTAATCTTCCAGATGAGATAGTGATGGTTCTCCATAGTCATTGCCACCAAGCTATTAGAGCTTCGTGATGAACTATAACATATCAGGGATAGACATGATGATCCTTGAGCAACTCGCGATGTTTGACACCGCGAAAGTAGAAATCAAATAGGAGCATCAATTTTTGATGGTTAGTAAAACCACTAGTTTCAAGAAGGGTAAGGGCAAAAGGGATACTTCATGAAACATCAAATCATTTGCTGCTCTAGTGAAGAATCCCAAGGTTGAACCCAAACCCGAGACTAAGTGCTTCTGTAATGAGGGAAACAGTCACTGAAGCGGAACTACCCTAGATACTTGGTAGATGAGAAGGCAGGCAAGGTCGACAGAAGTATATTGGATATACATTATATGAATGTGTACTTTACTAGTACTCCTAGTAGCACCGGAGTATTAGATACCGGTTCGGTTGCTAAGTGTTAGTAACTCGAAATAAAAGCTGTGGAATAAACGGAGACTAGCTAAAGGTGAGATGACGATATGTGTTGGAAGTGTTTCCAAGGTTGATGTGATCAAGCATCGCATGCTCCCTCTACCATCGAGATTGGTGTTAAACCTAAATAATTGTTATTTGGTTGAGCATAAACATGATTGGATTATGTTTATCGCAATACGGTTATTCATTTAAGGAGAATAATGGTTACTCTGTTTATTTGAATAATACCTTCAATGGTCTTGCACCTGAAATGAATCTCGATCGCAGTGATACACATGTTCGTGCCAAAAGATATAAAATAGTAATGATAGTACCACATACTTGTGGCACTGCCATTTGAGTCATATTGGTATAGAACGCATGAAGAAGCTCCATGTAGATGGATCTTTGGACTCGGTCGTTTTTGAAAAGATTGAGACATGCGAACCATGTCTATTGGTATATATGCATGAAGAAGCTCCATGCAGATGGATCGTTTGGACTCACTTGATTTTGAATCACTTGAGACATGCAAATCATACCACATGGGCAAGATGACTGAAAGGCCTCGTTTTCAGTAAGATGGAACAAGAGAGCAACTTGTTGGAAGTAATACATTTTGATGTATGCAGTCCAATGAGTGCTGAGGCATGCAGTGGATATCGTTATGTTCTTACTTCACAGATGATTTGAGTAGATGCTGAGTGTATTTACTTGATGAAACACAAGTCTGAATTATTGAAAGGTTCAAGTAATTTCAGAGTGAAGTTGAAGATCGTCGTGACAAAAGGATAAAATGTCTATGATATGATCATAGAGATATCTGAGTTACGAGTTTGGCACACAATTAAGACATTGTGGAAAGTGTTTCACAATTAATACCGCCTGGAACACCACAGTGTGATGGTGTGTCCGAACATCATAACTGCACCCTATTGGATATGGTGCATGCCATGACGTCTCTTATCGAATTACCACTATCGTTTATGGGTTAGGCATTAGAGACAACCGCATTCACTTTAAATAGGGCACCACGCAATTCCGTTGAGACAACACCGTTTAGAGAACCCTAAGTTGTCGTTTCTTAAAAGTTTGGGGCTGCGATGCTTATGTGAAAAAGTTTCAGGCTGATAAGCTCGAACCCAAAGCGGATAAATGCATCTTCATAGAATACCCAAAACAGTTGGGTATACCTCCTATTTCAGATCTGGAAGCAAAAGTAATTGCTTCTAGAAACGAGTCCTTTCTCGAGGAAAAGTTTCTCTCGAAAGAATTGAGTGGGAGGATGGTGGAGACTTGATGAGGTTATTGAACCATAACTTCAACTAGTGTGTAGCAGGGCACAGGAAGTTGTTCCTGTGGCACCTACATCAATTGAAGTGGAAGCTTATGATAGTGATCATGAAACTTTGGATCAAGTCACTACCAAACCTCATAGGACGACAGGGATGCATACTACTTCAGAGTGGTACGTGATCCTGTCTTGGAAGTCATGTTGTTGGACAATGATGAACCTATGAGCTATGGAGAAGCGATGGTGGGCCCATATTCCGACAAATGGTTAGAAGCCATGAAATCCGAGATAGGATCCATGTATCAGAACAAAGCATGGACTTTGGTGAACTTGCCCGATGATCGGCAAGCCATTGAGATAAATGGATCTTTAAGAAGAAGACGGACGTGGACGGTAAGGTTACCGTCTATGAAGCTCGACTTGTGGCAAAGAGTATTTTCACAAGTTCAAGGAGTTGACTACGATGAGATTTTCTCATCCGTAGCGATGCTTAAGTCCGTCGGAATCATGTTAGCATTAGCTGCATTTATGAAATCTGGCAGATGGATGTCAAAACAAGTTTCCTTACCAGTTTTCGTAAAGAAAGGTTGTATGTGATACAATCAGAAAGGTTTTGTCGATCCTAAGGATGCTAAAAGGTATGCTAGCTGCAGCGATCCTTCCATGGACTAGAGCAAGCATCTCGGAGTCAGAATATACGCTTTGATGGAGTGATCAAAGTTTTTGGGTTTATACAAAGTTTGTTAGAAACTTGTATTTACAATAAAGTGAGTGGGAGCGCTACAACATTTCTGATAAGTATATGTGAATGACATATTGTTGATCCGAAATGATGTAGAATTTCTGGAAAGCATAAAGGGTTGTTTGAAAGGAGTTTTTCAAAGGAAGACCTGGATAAAGCTGCTTACATATTGGGCATCAAGATCTATAGAGATAGATCAAGACGCTTGATGATACTTTCAAAGAACGCACACCTTGACATGATTTTGAAAGAGTTCAAAATAGATCAGCAAAGAAGGAGTTCTTGGCTATGTTACAAGGTGTGAGTATTGAGTAAGACTCAAGACCTGACCACAGCAGAAGAGAGAGAAAGGACGAAGGTCGTCCCCTATGCTTTAGACGTAGGCTCTATAGTATGCTATGCTGTGTACCGCACATGAAGTGTGCCTTGCCATGAGTTGGTCAAGGGGGTACAATAGTGATCCGGGAATGGATCACATGACAGCGGTCGAACTTATCCTTAGTATCTAGTGGACTAAGGAATTTTCTCGATTATGGAGGTGAAAAGGAGTTCGTCGTAAAGGGTTACGGCGATGCGAACTTTGACACTAATCCGGATGACTCTGAGTAGTAAACCGGATTCGTATAGTAGAGCAGTTATTTGAAATGGCTCCAAGTAGCGCGTGGTAGCATCCACAAGATGACATAGATATTCGTAAAGCACACACGGATCTGAAAGGTTCAGACCCGTTGACTAATAACCTCTCTCACAAGCATAACATGATCAAACCAGAACTCATTGAGTGTTAATCACATAGTGATGTGAACTAGATTGTTGACTCTAGTAAACTCTTTGGATGCTGGTCACATGGTGATGTGACCTGTGAGTGTTAATCACATGGTGATGTGAACTAGATTATTGACTCTAGTGCAAGTGGGAGACTGTTGGAAATATGCCCTAGAGGCAATAATAAATTGGTTATTATTATATTTCCTTGTTCATGATAATCGTTTATTATCCATGCTAGAATTGTATTGATAGGAAACTCAGATACATGTGTGGATACATAGACAACACCATGTCCCTAGTAAGCCTCTAGTTGACTAGCTCGTTGATCAATAGATGGTTACAGTTTCCTGACCATGGACATTGGATGTCGTTGATGACGGGATCACATCATTAGGAGAATGATGTGATGGACAAGACCCAATCCTAAGCCTAGCACAAGATCGTGTAGTTCGTTTGCTAAGAGCTTTTCTAATGTCAAGTATCATTTCCTTAGACCATGAGATTGTGCAACTCCCGGATACCGTAGGAATGCTTTGGGTGTACCAAACGTCACAACGTAACTGGGTGGCTATAAAGGTGCACTACAGGTATCTCCGAAAGTGTCTGTTGCGTTGGCACGAATCGAGACTGGGATTTGTCACTCCGTGTAAACGGAGAGGTATCTCTGGGCCCACTCGGTAGGACATCATCATAATGTGCACAATGTGACCAAGGAGTTGATCACGGGATGATGTGTTACGGAACGAGTAAAGAGACTTGCCAGTAACGAGATTGAACAAGGTATCGGGATACCGACGATCGAATCTCGGGCAAGTACTATACCGGTTGACAAAGGGAATTGTATACGGGATTGATTGAATCCTCGACATCGTGGTTCATCCGATGTGATCATCGAGGAGCATGTGGGAGCCAACATGGGTATCCAGATCCCGCTGTTGGTTATTGACCGGAGAGTCGTCTCGGTCATGTCTGCATGTCTCCCGAACCCGTAGGGTCTACACACTTAAGGTTCGGTGACGCTAGGGTTATAGAGATATTACTATGCGGTAACCCGAAAGTTGTTCGGAGTCCCGATGAGATCCCGGACGTCACGAGGAGTTCCGGAATGGTCCGGAGGTAAAGATTTATATATGGGAAGTCTTATTTTGGTCGCTGGAAAAGTTTCGCGCATTATCGGTATTGTACCGGGAGTGCCGAAAGGGGTCCGGGGGTCCACCAGCCCCGGGGGGCCACATGGGCTATAGGGGTGTGCGCCTTGGCCTATATGGGCCAAGGGAACCAGCCCCAAGAGGCCCATGCGCCAAGAGATAAGATAAAGGGAGAGTCCTAAAGGGGGAAGGCAGCTCCGAGGTGCCTTGGGAGGATGGACTCCTCCCTGGCCGCACCCTTCCTTGGAGGAAGGGCCAAGGCTGCGCCCCCTCTCCCTTGGCCCTATATATAGTGGGGGGAAGGGAGGGCAGAATAACCTAAGCCCTGGCGCCTCCCTCTCCCTCCCGTGACACATCTCCCTCCTCCCGCAGCGCTTGGCGAAGCCCTGTTGGAATCCCGCTACTTCCACCACCACGCCGTCGTGCTGCTGGATCTCCATCAACCTCTCCTCCCCCCTTGCTGGATCAAGAAGGAGGAGACGTCGCTGCTCCGTACGTGTGTTGAACGCGGAGGTGCCGTCCATTCGGCGCTAGGATCATCGGTGATTTGGATCACGACGAGTATGACTCCATCAACCCCGTTCTCTTGAACGCTTCCGCTCGCGATCTACAAGGGTATGTAGATGCACTCCTCTCTCTCGTTGCTAGTAAACTCCATAGATTGATCTTGGTGATGCGTAGAAAATTTTGAATTTCTGCTACGTTCCCCAACACCGTGAAACCTAGAGACTCGAAGTAGCAAGCGGCGCACTACGGGTACTCTATTGCAAACAAACAAGCATACAATAAGCACTCACTAATGCACAGGTAAAACTCAAATAAAAGATCCAACCAGAAAGTTCAACTTAAGAACTTCGGTTTGCAAAAAGAATCAAATCAAACGAAGCAACGAAAGTCAAACGGTGAAAGAAACAAGCTTCGTTTACTAATCTAGATCTAGGTCAAATTTTACATTAGCATAAACTTGTTTGAGTTGGTTAAACGGAAAGAGAATTTCGAGATGAAACTCTAGGTGCTTGAATCGCCTGATTCCGATAAACGAGCTAAAAGATATACCAGAACGAAAATCTGATCAGAAATCACGATCTGGAATAATCGTGGAAAATCCGGCGAAAAAGAAAATTGACGAACAGTTAAACGAACGGACGTTTGTTAACTGCGACTAACCGGCGAACATGTTCGTTAAAACGAACGGATCGACGAACGTTCACTAACTAACTAAACCGAAGAAAAAAAACTGATCTATTTTAAAAAAATAAACCTAGGGTTTCAGGAAAAAATAAACCGAACTGTTTTTTTTTAAAACCGGCACGGCGGCGGCGGCTCGGCTTATACCTCGGCGAGGTATTCCGGCGGGCGGGACGGGGCTCCGGCGAGGTCTTCGGGGTGCGGCGAGGGGCGGCGGGGTGCGGGCGTCGTCGGGGCGGCGGG
>NC_057799.1:262752647-262849976 GCF_018294505.1 Triticum aestivum | reverse complement strand
TTTAAGAGGGGGAGGGGGGGTGCCGTGGGGAAGGGGCGACGGGCGGCGGCAGAACTCGTCCCCGATCAGGACTCGGCGGCGGCGGTCTCCAGGAGGGAGACGACTTGCGGGGTGGGCTGGGCCGCGCGGCTGGGCTTCGGCCCAGTCGGCGCTCGCGCGTTTTTTTTAACAATTTCGCCGAACCTAAAAAAAATCATAGAGAAATAAATAAAAATCCAAAAATGCCAAAACAAATTTTCACCGTCCAATTAAAATAATTAGAACGAGATGAACATTTTCTTGGCCCAAAAATGCAGTTTTGAAAACATGCAATTTTTTTCTAATGCAAGTAAAATTGCAAATAAAATCCGAATAAAATCAAATATTTGATTTTAGTATTTTTCCTCCAATATTTCAATTATTTTGGAGAAGTCATATTTTCTCCTCTCATTTATTTTAATACGAAATATTTTTCGGAGGGAAAAATAAATAAAACAAAATCCTCGTTTCACTATTTGATAAAAATCAAATATGAAAACCGGGAAAATCCCCAACTCTCTCCGAGGGTCCTTGAGTTGCTTAGGATTTTCGAGGATTTTGCCAAAATGCAATAAAATATGCTATGCAATGATGATCTAATGTATAACATTCCATATTGAAAATTTGGGATGTTACAGACACTCCGAAGCAAGGAAAAGGGACTACATCGACACCAAGTTGGGCGAGCTAAAGGATCAACTACGAGACATGGTGGCCGACTACAAGTCTTCTTCCCCTTCATCATCCTCAAGGCGGCGGCGAGCAAGTCAATCATCTTCGGAGCGCAAACAAGATGCAAGCGCAAGTCGTCCACGTCCACATCTACATGGCGACCACCATCACGTTCGTGATCTACATCATCATGAAGAGCAAGTCACCTCCAAGCATCATGTGCACAATGACGACGAACGACATCTACTACGAGCTCAAGTGCGACAACGACACCATCATCATGAAGATGCTCCACAAGCGCAAACGTACAAGTCCGAACTAGCCATACTTCACGCCAAGTCCAAGCTTTATGAGCATAAGAGAAGACCGCGAGACGAGCACCACCAAGACGGAGCTACGGCTACAACAACCACCTCGGCATCTTCGCCAAGTGCTATCAAGGCATCTTCGCCTTTGGACGTACGGCATCTTCGCCTACTTCCCACGAGTACGCCTACATTGACTTCATCAAGTCCAAGGCGACCACCTACGAGAGAGGGCGACACTTCCATCTTCGAAAGCCCCTCAAGGAAGATGGCCGAGCATGGGAAATTCCCTTCGGTTATGGAGACGAGCTACGAGGTGCCACATCATATGGGCCTCCAACAACAAGACGGTGATAAGAAGGTTGAGCATGGGACTATCCCTTCAACCAAGGCGGCGATAGAAGTTGAGCACGGAGACATTTGCACCAACATCTCTCCGACACCCACATATCATGAGATGACCCAATTCCCATGTGAGGAGAGCCAGCCCACCATGAGTGATATGAGTGACTCCACCATATGTGACTTTGAGTGCATTTCCTATGAGAGGATGAGTGTGACCATCACTAGCCCCGCACTTGAGAGCATGCTACACATCCTATGTGAGGTTGAGAGCCATTTGAGTGACTCCACCAACCATATGAGTGAGAGAATCCAAGAGGGAGTGAGTGAGCCACAACACTTAGTGAGCGAGGTAGTTGACACGGCATGTGAGGCCACTATGATTTCTAACGACTTACCCTCCACTCCTAGTGTGTTTTCTTTGGTGCTAGGTCTCCTACATGACGACATGCCTACCCTCGATGAGTCCATACCTCCGATGGAGACACCGATGGCCATGGTGGACGATGATGCACCCCCACATGGTTCCATCAAGATGAAGTTGACCACGACTTGGTCTTCAACACCTCACCTACAACACATGAGCGATGCTCCAAAGGTAACATAGGTGATGGTGCTTCTCTTGTCCCACTAGCGGACTATCTTACCAATGATTGCTTGCATGATGTTGATCCACCTATTCCCATGCTTCATGCTAGTGCGACTTCCTCATGTCATGACTTACCCATTTATGATTTATATGACGATGAGCATGTTGATTTGCCTAGTTATGATGCTATGCTCCATAGGATATCATGTGACAATTCTATTGGTCACATCATGTTCGACAATCCTTTGAACTTGTCATATGCTATGAGTGAGATCTCCCATATTGCATCATTTCAATCTCAACATAGTAACTATGCATGCCCCATTAAGATAAATCCCATTTGCACTTATGGCATAGATGACGAGATGATGGCCATTGGCTTTTGTTTTTCATGTGATGATATTGCCATGCTTCCTTTGCATGATTTGCGCAATTCATCTACTATGTCATGCCATGATCACATAGAACCACATATGCTTTGTTTTGGATGTTGTCAATATTCTCCATGTGATGTTTCTACTAATGATCATGAGGAGACCCCCATAGTTTCCTCATACATATTAGGAGATTTTGATGCATTCCATACTTTACATGATTCCCATGATTGCTTGCACCATATGCATTCCATGAATAACAATGTTCTACATATTTCTCATGACGCATTACATCCTTTGAGTCTCCATTATGCTATACATAACAACAAACCTCTCATGATGGATGACATATTTCTATATCACGCATCTCATTTATTTAAACATTGGATATTTGGTGCTAACCAACACAAGCACGTGCGCATCATGATGGATGATGTGTACATATACCATGCACACACAATTTTCCCTTTGCCTTTGTTTTGTGTAGGTACTTATGAACACTCGTCAACCTCACAATCCCATGAGTTGACGAAGCGAGCTCTTGAGAGCAATGACGATTTGGGATCCCGTGGACTATCACTCCCACCATTCCTTTTGCGCAAGGACTACTCGCATCTCTTTTACTTGTCTCTCACACGGCTATGGGCTATTTACCACTTGTCACCTTATGCTCATTTTCCCGTGTTCACTTTGCATGTTATTTTTGCTTCTATGCCATGCAATTGTGACCCTTGCTTGCATTTACCCATGATTCACAATTATGCTACTTCTATGTGTATTTGCATGCTTGGTGGAGATCCTTGTTGCTATTGCCATGTTTATCATGTGCCTCATGCTATTGATGCTATTTTGCTCATATCTTGCCTTCATGCTTGTGATATGTCTCGTGCATTATTCATGCCCACTATTTGCACACATGACATGCTTGACATGATTCCCTCTAGTACGTTGCATCTTCGCACTACTAGCTTGCTTGACTTGATCACTATGATTACTTGCTTGGTTGCATCACCCATGTTCCATTCTTACTCGCTTTCTTGGGTTGATGACATATATGTTCATGCCTCTCACATGATATATCGTGATCTTTGTCTCTTGTCTCCATTAGCTGCACCTCTCATATGCCATTGTAGTGAGTGCATCCATGCTATGCTTATTCATCTTGGAGACTTGGACATATTACTTGTGATGCATGCTTGTTTACCTGAGCCTATTGTATTTGGTTGTTATCGCATCATATCGCATCATATGCCTCCATACTATGAAATGCTCCCTTGTCCTTTCTTATGATGAGCATGATGCATACACTTGTTGGGTATCTTACCACATGAATGATAGGTTTTGCACTTCCGCTAACCTCATTTGTTTTTCCGACTGTTTGTCATGTTCTTTCGTTTTGAAGGATTCACAAGGTGGTACCATCACGAGACATCTTAGTTATGAGAAGGCATACACGATGTGCAACTCCAACACTCTTGAGAAACTCCTAAAGGTGAATTCCTTCCTTTTGAGCCATCCTCAATTATGCATATTGGATGGGTCACTCTTTCATTGTTGTTTCCTTCTTGTTGTCTACATGATACATCTCGCGAACGGAGGAGCGACATTGAAGATTGGCTCTATGGACCTTCACATTGAGGAGCGCTCGGATTTATTGGATGCACCTTCGAACCTCCACTCATGCCACGACATCGAGCTTTGGTACATCTACACCTCCATATTTGTTGATTGTGCTCACATGTCATGCTCATTGGACATATCATACTCATGACAAGTTTGCACCCTATGCATGGATTGACTCACATTATGCCTGTCTTGTTGCATCTATTTCCATGTCATCCATGATATATGAGCTTTGTGCATTTCCTTAGCAAATTTGTTGTGATCTTTCTTGATGGCATATTCATACATAATGAGCACATTGCCTACCATCAATTGCATGATAACATAATCATATTGAGCATCCATTGCCATATTCATGCTACTGATAAACCGTCTCACTATGACATCATTTTGCACCGTGGTTGCATTGCTCATATTCACAACACATTTGTGTGCACAATGAATGTTTTTGCTCCCATGAATGCTTTGCATATCATTCTCTATCATCTTGATAAGCTTCATGTGTTTTGTCACGAACAATCTTGCCGCACGGACTCATCCTTACATGATGGACACTTTGTGTGCGCTAACCATTGTATTTCCGAGTGTTGTTTGTGTTTGCTCTTTTTGCATGTATACCACCCCGGAGACACCTTGGAGTACTTGGATTGCGCATTGTCTTCAACTCTGTCCAACTACAAGTCCGTCCACAACAACCGTTTCCATGGTGATGAGGATCACGATCCGAGGTCGGATCTTTCCCAAGGGGGCAGAGATGATGTGGAGCATCCAACGTTCATCCCCATGTACACTTCGACTACTCTCCAAGCCCCAAGAGGACATACGATGAGACCTCGACCATACGCCTTTGGACACAAGGTGAACTCACTCCTCTTCGAACCGTCACTTTCCTCATGTGAGACATGGCTACTACCTCATGCATGGACCTTGCATATACTCAGGTACAACCGAGACGACCATGGAGGATCCAAGAACCAAGGCCAAGCATGGAAGAGGAGAAGGAAGAAGAAGCAGGAACAAGCTTCTGGAAATCTTGAAGGGGGCATAGGTCGAAGTGTGTGTTGGTCATACAGCGTGTTAGTCATAATAACCTGGTGATAGAGGCAAAGGTGTCCCGTCTTTCGATGAGATGGTGGCTATCGTTTTGGAGGAAATCGACTTTGACGATCCGGCTACGAACGTGCGAGGACGTCGCGCCTTAGCAATCGCTAAACCAACTCCGTGAGGTTATTGACCACGCCAGAGCACGATCAACCTGACCACGAAGGTCTGTTGCCTGCAGGCAAACGAAGAACAAGCAAGAAACTAAGATTGCAATCTGGATATTGCGAATATAAGAGGAAAGCTTTATTGATCAAGGTGGGGTTCTGTGATGCCTTTGTCTGGTCGTTGAACACAAACGAAGTACGCGAAGTTGCAGCTATGGCGAACTTTTAATCTAAACAAAACCCAAAGTCTAAACGGTGCCCTAAGGGCTGTAAATATGGAGGAAGAGGGGGGGAATTTCGTGGCCCTTGGGGAACGGGTCCGAAACCAACCCTAGCTCTTATTTCCCCACACATACGGACTCTAAAAACAACCTATACTTATGTATTTCGAAATTACATGGGCCTGGCCCAATAATAAGGTGACGCAACACCTAGAATAGCCTCTGGACGAAATTTATGAAGTGGCATCTTGTATATTTCGTCCAAGGCTTCATTCACTCCTTATGGTGGCTTCAAAGTCCTGAAATCATTACTTGTAACTCCGTTCTTGTTCCCCTTGCGCATGCCATCAACTCCATGCTTGTTCTTGCTCCAATGTTCATCCTTCTCTAAGCTAGGCCCTTCATTTGTAAGCAAAACAAAAGTGTCCAATTTAGGCAGCATCATATTCTCATGAACATTAGAATCATTACCAAGAAATGAAAGTACCTGGTAATTTAATTGGCGTGCGCGAGCTCTAGTAATTGGTCCATTATATGTAACAGTAGGGGCTGTGGGTGTAACAATGGTATTGATGTCCTCATCATCCTCCCCTTCTTGAAATGAAGTCGTCCTCGACGGAAGCTCATCTTCCTCACCCAAATAAGGCTTCAAATCTGCAATGTTAAAAGTGGGACTAACCCCAAAATCTGCAGGTAGCTCAAGTTTATATGCATTATCATTTATTTTCTCTAACACCTTAAAAGGACCATCAGCACGTGGCATTTGCTTTGATTTGCACAAATTAGGAAATCTATCCTTACGCAAATGTAACCAAACAAGATCTCCAGGTGCAAACACAACATGTTTTCTACCCTTATCTCCAGCAAGTTTATATTTAGCATTCATGGCTCGATGTTTTTCTTAGTTAACTCATGCATTTTTAAAATCAATTCAGCACGTTCTTTAGCATCAAAATTAACCTTCTCCGAAGATGGAAGAGGCAACAAATCAATTGGTGCATGAGGTAGGAAACCATACACAATTTCAAAATGGCACATCTTAGTAGTAGAATGCAATGAATGATTATAAGCAAATTCAATATGAGGCAAGCATTCTTCCCACATTTTCTTATTATTCTTTAAAACAGCCCTAAGCATAGTAGACAATGTTCTATTGACTACTTCAGTTTGTCCATCAGTTTGGGGGTGACAAGTAGTACTAAAAAGTAGTTTAGTCCCCAACTTAGCCCATAAACATCTCCAAAAGTGGCTAAAAAATTTAGTATCACAATCTGAAACAATAGTATTTGGCACACCATGCAAGCGAATAATTTCACGAAAGAACAAATCAGCAACATTAACAACATCATCGCTTTTATGACATGGTATAAAGTGTGCCATTTTTGAGAATCTATCCACGACAACAAATATGCTATCCCTCCCCTTCTTTGTTCGAGGTAAACCTAAAACAAAGTCCATAGATATATCCTCCCAAGGAACACTAGGTAAAGGCAAAGGCGTATATAAACCATGAGGATTGAGTCGTGACTTAGCTTTTTGACATGTAGTGCAGCGAGCAACAAAATGCTCAACATCCCGTCTCATCTTTCGCCAAAAGAAATGTGTAGCAAGTATATCCTCCGTCTTCTTCACGCCAAAGTGTCCCATTAGTCCTCCTCCATGCGCCTCCTGCAACAACAAAAGACGAACGGAGCTAGCTGGAATGCATAGCTTGTTAGCACGAAACACAAATCCATCATGAACGACAAACTTGTTCCATGTTCTACCTTCTTTACAATTCTAAAATACATCTTTAAATTCAGCATCATGCACTTATTGATCTTTGATGGTCTCCAAACCAAATATTTTAAAGTCAAGTTGTGAAAGCATAGTATAACGACGAGACAATGCATCAGCAATAACATTTTCTTTACCCTTCTTGTGTTTAATGACATAAGGGAAAGTCTCAATGAATTCAACCCATTTAGCATGTCTACGGTTCAGTTTTGCTTGACTTTTAATGTGTTTGAAAGATTCATGATCAGAATGTATAACAAATTCTTTGGGCCATAAATAATGTTGCCATGTTTCTAAAGTCCGAACAAGAGCATATAATTCTTTATCATAAGTAGAATAGTTCAGACTAGGCCCACTCAATTTTTCAGAAAAGTATGCAACAGGTTTGCCATCTTGTAATAACACACCTCCTAATCCAATTCCACTAGCATCACATTCAAGCTCAAAAGTCTTATTAAAATCAGGAAGTTGGAGTAAAGGAGCATGTGTCAACTTATCTTTCAATACCGTGAAGGCTTCTTCCTGTGCGGTACCCCAAACAAAAGGCACACCTTCTTTGTAAGCTCGTTGAGAGATGCAGCAATGGTGCTAAAATCTCTCACAAAACGCCTATAGAAACCAGCGAGTCCAAGAAAACTCCGCACTTGTGTGACCGTTTTGGGCTGCGGCCAACTCTCAATAGCTTCAATCTTGGCTTTATCAACTTCAATTCCCTGTGGAGTAACAACATAGCCAAGAAAAGATACTCGGTCGGTGCAAAAGGTGCACTTCCCAAGGTTACCAAACAAACGTGCATCACGTAGAGCAAGAAAAACAGCACGTAAATGTTCCAAATGTTCTTCCAAAGATTTGCTATAAATCAGTATATCATCAAAATAGACTACCACAAATCGTCCAATGAAAGCACGTAAAACTTCGTTCATTAGTCTCATGAAAGTACTAGGTGCATTAGTTAACCCAAAAGGCATGACTAACCACTCATATAAACCGAACTTAGTTTTAAATGCTGTTTTCCATTCATCTCCCAATTTCATACGAATTTGATGGTATCCACTACGCAAATCAACTTTGGAGAATATTGTAGAGCCACTCAATTCATCAAGCATATCATCTAGCCTAGGAATAGGATGACGATAACGAATAGTAATATTATTAATTGCCTACAATCAACACACATACGCGACGTACCATCCTTTTTCGGCACTAGAATAACAGGAACAACACAAGGACTAAGGGATTTGCGAATATAATCTTTGTCGAGCAGCTCCTGTACTTGACGCATAATCTCCTTCGTCTCCTCTGGATTGGTACGGTATGGTGCACGGTTGGGTAGCGATGCATCGGGAATTAAGTCAATTTGATGCTCAATCCCTCGAATAGGTGGTAATCCTGGTGGCACGTCTTGTGGGAAGACGTCGGCGAACTCCTGCAAAATGTTAGTGACTGCAGGGGGCAAAGAGGAAGGCACGTCCTCGAATGAAAATAATGCCTCTTTGCACACAAAAGCATAGCAAACAGATTTGCTAAAAACTAGCTCATCAATATCAGATTTGGTGGCAAGTAAACATGCACTTTTCAATTTAATTTCAGAAACAACACTAGATGGTCTATTATTAGGCTTCATTTGTTGCTCAAATTCTTTTGCCACAATCTGATTTTCACTCTTATTTTTCCCCTGTTTTGCTTTATTAGCTCTATGAATATCATCTTTCAAAATGGAATCCGGAGTCATAGGAAGCAAAGTAATATTTGTATCCTTATGAACAAGAGTATACTGATTGTTTCTACCATGGTGTACAGAATTTTTATCAAATTGCCATGGTCTACCAAGTAATAAGGAACATGCTTGCATAGGTACCACATCACAATCAACATAATCAGCATATGTAGAGATACTAAAATGCACCCGAACAGTACGTGTTACCTTAACCTTGCCGCTGTTGTTGAACCATTGGATGTAGTAAGGATGTGGATGTGGTCTTGTGGTGAGAGATAGCTTCTCCACCATCTCCATGCTAGCCAAGTTGTTGCAGCTCCCTCCATCTATGATGACACGAATAGAACGTTCCTTCACAACTCCCTTTGTATGGAACAAATTATGCCTCTGATTTTGCTCAGCTTGTCTAACCTGCACACTCAAAACACGTTGAGCAACTAAACATTCATACCTGTCAGCATCTTCAACAACCATGTATTGCGTCTCATGATCAGAATCATCTCCACCGTGTTCTTCATGTGTAATAAGAGCCAAAGTCTTCTCATCATAGTCACTAGCGGACTCATACCCACCATCCTCAGTAGCAATCATCACACGCTGAGATTTGCATTCTCTCGCAAAATGTCCTCTTCCCTTACAACGACGACAAATAATATCACTTGTGTGCCCTGTTGACGCCATGGAAGAAGAAGAGCTCTGTGCAGGCCCGGCAGGTGTGCTCTTGGCAGAGAGTGGTGGTTGTGCCTGCTTTCTTGTATCACGGTTGGAGGTGGCACCTGAAGGAGGTGATGGTGCAGTGGAAGTAGATGATGCACGTGGTGTCCATGATGAAGGTCGACCTGCAGAAAAGTTAGTTCGTGCCAATGCCTGTCGATCCTGCACTTCACGTTCAGCTTTACAAGCAAGATGGAATAAACGAGTGATATTATTATAATCCTTATACTCTAGAATGCTGAATCTCTCTATTTAATCCACCCATAAAACATGCAAGCATAGCTTCATTCTCCTCAACAATACCACATCTAATCAAGCCAGTTTTGTAATTCCTGATAATATTCTTCTACAGAATTTTTTCCTTGTCTTAAGCCTTGCAATTTTTGAAGTAATTCACGTTGATAATATGGTGGAACCCAACGAGTAAGCATAGCAGTTTTCAAAGCAGCCCAAGTAGCTGGAACAGGATATAATCTACAATGTTCAGACCACCAAACACATGCAAAGCTAGTGAAAGCACAAACAGCAGCAGGAACACGTCTCTCCTCAGGATATTGTAAACATGTAAATCGTTGTTCAGTTTCTAACTCCCAAGTAAGATATATATCAGGAACATATCTACCCTCAAATGGTGGAATATTCAATTTCAGTTTAGGGAGATGGTCATGATCGCGTACCTGAGGGGGAGCCCTAACATTGCCATTATTTGCATGTGGACGACCTGGTGGTTGTGGTGCTGGTGGTTGCACGTAGTTCTGATTTTGATCAACCTCATCCTCGTAATCTCCCGCATAATCATCCTCCTCCACATCAGCAGCAGGAGCCATAGAAGTATCAACAGCAACACCGGCAGTTTGGCCAGGCTAAAGAGGGACACGGCTCGCTCGGCGGAGGGCTGTTTCCCGACGTGGAGGTAGCATTGTTGTTGTTGTTGTTGTTGTTGTTGTTGTTGTTGTTGTTGTTGTTGTTGTTGTTGTTGCAGAGGTGCAGTTGGTGGTGGAAGACGCGCAAGCAGTTCATTAAATCTGTTATCAAGCTTTGTTTCGAACGTCTTCTCAAGGCCAGTGATCTTCTCCATGGCCTCTTCAAAATTGTTCAGCACATCTTGCACCTGTTCAGTCATCATTTGCTGAAACTTATCATGAAGCTCCTTGTTCATTAAGTTCTCCCAGTCAATCTCGTCGGCTTGTGATCCTGGCATGGTTAGCAGTAATAGAAACACACAAAAATATGATCCTATAGACTACTAACAAGTGGTGGTGGTGGTGGGTGTCACAAATCCGTCAAGCAAATCTCAAATTCTTACCAGTTGTTACCCAGCAGCAGGCGGTGATCGGCAACCGATGTAGTCAAAACTCTCAAAGCTTGGATAGAGCGATTACCAGGGAGAGTCAAACGCACGATGTAGATGTATGTGGAGCTGGGAAGGCTTATAATATGGTAGCAAAAAGGGTCAGCAATAATCAATTCAGAGATGCAAAGTTGAATAAACGCTCAATGACGGTACTGTGCTGGTCCTAGGCTAGACCGTACCAGAGACGCGAGCCTAGAACACTAACAAAATCATGGCGCTGCACGTAAACAAGGGAGGAGCACACTCTGATTTTTTTTCTTTTTTCACTTTTTTTGCACTTTTTTCCTCTTTTTTTTGCTCCGCAACAATTTTTTTTCGAAGTCTACAAACGTACTAAAAACTGCCTAGCCAGAATTTTCCAGACTTAGTTTTTTTTTGAAACTGGAACTATTTTTCTTCTGCGGATGGCTCGGAAGTTGGGGAGTCCTATTCTGTCATGACTCGGAGTATCGCGTGATTTGGAAATCGAGAACAAAACAATAATTACTGGAATCGGACTAGGATTGGTGGCGGAGATGAATCTGGTGGAAACTCGGACTGGTGTCGGATATTTGCAGGGCGATGGAACACGGACTGGTGGCGAATCTGTGATGTAGGTGGACTCGGATTAGCGTGATGGCGGTGGATATGTGGTATATGGTAGCGGCAATGACGATGGTGGTATATGGCAACGGTGATGACGATGGTGGTATATGGCAGCGGTGATGACGATGGTGCGGCGGCGGCTTGACAACTTGTGAACAGAACTCGAAACTCTAAAGTACTAGGCGCTAGGACCAGCAACTTGACACGACGATGCAACCGCAAATTCAACAAAGCAAATACAGAAACGATTATGCAAAGGCTCAGATTGGTTCGGATAAGATGAACTAACCCTAATATGTTTTTTTGGCTTTTTCGTGGAATATAGGTATGAAGAACAAACTCTCTAAACTACGAAAAACTGTAAAATCTCACCGAGCAACCTGGAAATCTGATACCACTTGATAGAGGCAAAGGTGTCCCGTCTTTCGATGAGATGGTGGCTATCGTTTTGGAGGAAGTCGACTTTGACGATCCGGCTACGAACGTGCGAGGATGTCGCGCCTTAGGAATCGCTAAACCAACTCCGAGAGGTTATTGACCACGCCGGAGCACGATCAACCTGACCACGAAGGTCTGTTTCCTGCAGGCAAACGAAGAACAAGCAAGAAACTAAGATTGCAATCTGGATATTGCGAATATAAGAGGAAAGCTTTATTGATCAAGGTGGGGTTCTGTGACGCCTTTGTCTGGTCGTTGAACACAAACGAAGTACGCATGATGAGGACATCAATACCATTGTTACACCCACAACCCCTGCTGCTATACATACTGGACCAATTACTAGAGCTCGCGCACGCCAATTAAATTACCAGGTACTTTCGTTTCTTGGTAATGATTCTAATGTTCATGAGAATATGATGCTGCCTAAATTGGATACATTTGTTTTGCTTACAAATGAAGGGCCTAGCTTTGAGAAGGATGAACCTTGGAGCAAGAACAAGCATGGAGATGATGGCATGCGCATGGGGAACAAGAACGGAGTTACAAGTGATGATTTCAGGACGTTGAAGCCACCATAATGCGTGCATGAAGCCTTGGACGAAATATACAAGATGCTACTTCATAACTTTCGTCCAAAGGCTATTCTAGGTGCTGCGTCACCTTATTATTGGGCCAGGCCCATGTAATTTCGAAATACATAAGTATAGGCTGTTTTTAGAGTCCGTATGTGTGGGGAAACAAGAGATAGGGTTGGTTTCGGACCCCTTCCTCAAGGGCCACGAAATTCCCCCCCTCTTCCTCCATATATACAGCCCTTAGGGCGTCGTTTAGACTTTGGGTTTTGTTTAGATTAAAAGTTCGCCATAGCTGCAACTTCGCGTACTTCGTTTGTGTTCAGCGACCAGACAAAGGCTCACAGAACTCCACCTTGATCAATAAAGCTTTCATCTTATATTCGCAATATCCAGATTGCAATCTCAGTTTCTTGCTTGTTCTTCGTTTGCTCGCAGGAAACAGACCCTCGTGGTCAGGTTGATCGTGCTCCGGCGTGGTCGATAACCTCTCGGAGTTGGTTTAGCGATTGCTAAGGCGCGACGTCCTCGCACGTTCGTAGTCGGATCGTCAAAGTCGACTTCCATCAAAGCGATATTCATCATCTCATCGAAAGACGGGACACCTTTGCCTCTATCAAACCATCACCTCCATCAGGTGCCACCTCCAGCCGTGATACAAGAAAGCAGGCACAACCACCACTCTCTGCCAAGAGCACACCTGCCGGGCCTGCGCAGAGCTCTTCTTCTTCCATGGCATCGACATGGCACACAAGTGATATTATTTGTCGTCGTTGTAAGGGAAGAGGACATTTTGCGAGAGAATGCAAATCTCAGCGTGTAATGATTGCTACTGAGGATGGTGGGTATGAGTCCGCTAGTGACTATGATGAGGAGACTTTGGCTCTTATTACCCGTGAAGAACATGGTGGAGATGATTCTGAAAATGAGACGCAATACATGGCTCCTGAAGACGCTGACAGGTATGAATGTTTAGTTGCTCAACGTGTTTTGAGTGTGCAGGTCACACAAGCAGAGCAAAATCAGAGGCATAATTTGTTCCATACAAAGGGAGTTGTGAAGGAACGTTCTGTTCGCGTCATCATAGATGGAGGGAGCTGTAACAACTTGGCTAGCATGGAGATGGTGGAGAAGCTATCTCTCACCACAAGACCACATCCACATCCTTACTACATCCAATGGTTCAACAACAGCGGCAAGGTTAAGGTAACACGTACTGTTCGTGTGCATTTTAGTATCTCTACATATGCTGATTATGTTGATTGTGATGTGGTACCCATGCAAGCATGTTCCTTATTACTAGGTAGACCATGGCAATTTGATAAAAATTCTGTACACCATGGTAGAAACAATCAGTATACTCTTGTTCATAAGGATAAAAATATTACTTTGCTTCCTATGACTCCTGATTCCATTTTGAAAGATGACATTAATAGAGCTAATAAAGCAAAATAGGAGAAAAATAAGAGTGAAAATCAGATTGTGGCAAATGAATTTGCGCAACAAATGAAACCTAATAATAAACCATCTAGTGTTGTTTCTGAAATTAAATTGAAAAGTGCATGTTTACTTGCCACAAAATCTGATATTGATGAGCTAGATTTCAGCAAATCTGTTTGCTATGCTTTTGTGTGCAAAGAGGCATTATTTTCATTTGAGGACGTGCCTTCCTCTTTGCCCCCTGCTGTCACTAACATTTTGCAGGAGTTCGCTGACGTCTTCCCACAAGACGTGCCACCGGGATTACCACCTATTCGAGGGATTGAGCATCAAATTGACTTAATTCCCGGTGCATCGCTACCCAACCGTGCACCATACCGTACCAATCCAGAGGAGACGAAGGAGATTATGCGTCAAGTACAGGAGCTGCTCGACAAAGGTTATATACGCGAATCTCTTAGTCCTTGTGCTGTTCCTATTATACTAGTGCCTAAAAAGGATGGTACGTCGCGTATGTGTGTTGATTGTAGAGGCATTAATAATATTACTATTCGTTATCGTCATCCTATTCCTAGGCTAGATGATATGCTTGATGAATTGAGTGGCTCTACAATATTCTCCAAAGTTGATTTGCGTAGTGGATACCATCAAATTCGTATGAAATTGGGAGATGAATGGAAAACTGTATTTAAAACTAAGTTTGGTTTATATGAGTGGTTAGTCATGCCTTTTGGGTTAACTAATGCACCTAGTACTTTCATGAGACTAATGAACGAAGTTTTACGTGCTTTCATTGGACGATTTGTGGTAGTCTATTTTGATGATATACTGATTTATAGCAAATCTTTGGAAGAACATTTGGAACATTTACGTGTTGTTTTTATTACTCTACGTGATGCACGTTTGTTTGGTAACCTTGGGAAGTGCACCTTTTGCACCGACCGAGTATCTTTTCTTGGCTATGTTGTTACTCCACAGGGAATTGAAGTTGATAAAGCCAAGATTGAAGCTATTGAGAGTTGGCCGCAGCCCAAAACGGTCACACAAGTGCGGAGTTTTCTTGGACTCGCTGGTTTCTATAGGCGTTTTGTGAGAGATTTTAGCACCATTGCTGCACCTCTCAACGAGCTTACAAAGAAGGATGTGCCTTTTGTTTGGGGTACCGCACAGGAAGAAGCCTTCACGGTATTGAAAGATAAGTTGACACATGCTCCTTTACTCCAACTTCCTGATTTTAATAAGACTTTTGAGCTTGAATGTGATGCTAGTGGAATTGGATTAGGAGGTGTGTTATTACAAGATGGCAAACCTGTTGCATACTTTTCTGAAAAATTGAGTGGGCCTAGTCTGAATTATTCTACTTATGATAAAGAATTATATGCTCTTGTTCGGACTTTAGAAACATGGCAACATTATTTATGGCCCAAAGAATTTGTTATACATTCTGATCATGAATCTTTGAAACATATTAAAAGTCAAGCTAAACTGAATCGTAGACATGCTAAATGGGTTGAATTCATTGAGACTTTCCCTTAGGTCATTAAACACAAGAAGGGAAAAGAAAATGTTATTGCTGATGCATTGTCTCGTCGCTATACTATGCTTTCACAACTTGACTTCAAAATATTTGGTTTGGAGACCATCAAAGATCAATATGTGCATGATGCTGATTTTAAAGATGTAATGCAGAATTGTAAAGAAGGAAGAATGTGGAACAAGTTTCTCGTTAACGATGGATTTGTGTTTCGTGCTAACAAGCTATGCATTCCAGCTAGCTCCGTTCGTCTTTTGTTGTTGCAGGAGGCGCATGGAGGAGGATTAATGGGACACTTTGGCGTGAAGAAGACGGAGGACGTACTTGCTACACATTTCTTTTGGCCAAAGATGAGACGGGATGTTGAGCGTTTTATTGCTCGATGCACTACATGTCAAAAAGCTAAGTCACGACTCAATCCTCATGGTTTATATATGCCTTTGCCTGTACCTAGTGTTCCTTGGGAGGATATATCTATGGACTTTGTTTTAGGTTTACCTCGAACAAAGAAGGGGAGGGATAGCATATTTGTTGTCGTGGATCGATTCTCGAAAATGGCACACTTTATACCATGTCATAAAAGCGATGATGCTGTTAATGTTGCTGATTTGTTCTTTCGTGAAATTATTCGCTTGCATGGTGTGCCAAATACTATTGTTTCAGATCGTGATACTAAATTTCTTAGCCACTTTTGGAGATGTTTATGGGCTAAGTTGGGGACTAAACTGCTTTTTAGTACTACTTGTCACCCCAAACTGATGGACAAACTGAAGTAGTCAATAGAACATTGTCTACTATGCTTAGGGCTGTTTTGAAGAATAATAAGAAAATGTGGGAAGAATGCTTGCCTCATATTGAGTTTGCTTATAATCGTTCATTGCATTCTACTACTAAGATGTGCCCTTTTGAAATTGTGTATGGTTTCCTACCTCGTGCACCTATTGATTTGTTGCCTCTTCCATCTTCGGAGAAGGTTAATTTTGATGCTAAACAACGTGCTGAATTGATCTTCAAAATGCATGAGTTAACTAAGGAAAACATTGAGCGTATGAATGCTAAATATAAACTTGCTGGAGATAAGGGTAGAAAACATGTTGTGTTTGCACCTGGAGATCTTGTTTGGTTACATTTGCGTAAGGATAGATTTCCTGATTTGCGCAAATCAAAGCTAATGCCACGTGCTGATGGTCCTTTTAAGGTGTTAGAGAAAATAAATGATAATGCATATAAACTTGAGCTGCCTGCAGATTTTGGGGTTAGTCCCACTTTTAACATTGTAGATTTGAAGCCTTATTTGGGTGAGGAAGATGAGCTTCCGTCGAGGACGATTTCATTTCAAGAAGGGGAGGATGATGAGGACATCAATACCATTGTTACACCCACAGGCCCTGCTGCTATACATACTGGACCAATTACTAGAGCTCGCGCACGCCAATTAAATTACCAGGTACTTTCGTTTCTTGGTAATGATTCTAATGTTCATGAGAATATGATGCTGCCTAAATTGGATACATTTGTTTTGCTTACAAATGAAGGGCCTAGCTTTGAGAAGGATGAACATTGGAGCAAGAACAAGCATGGAGATGATGGCATGCGCATGGGGAACAAGAACGGAGTTACAAGTGATGATTTCAGGACGTTGAAGCCACCATAATGCGTGCATGAAGCCTTGGACGAAATATACAAGATGCTACTTCATAACTTTCGTGCAGAGGCTATTCTAGGTGCTGCGTCACCTTATTATTGGGCCAGGCCCATGTAATTTCGAAATACATAAGTATAGGCTGTTTTTAGAGTCCGTATGTGTGCGGAAACAAGAGATAGGGTTGGTTTCGGACCCCTTCCTCAAGGGCCACGAAATTCCCCCCTCTTCCTCCATATATACAGCCCTTAGGGCGTCGTTTAGACTTTGGGTTTTGTTTAGATTAAAAGTTCGCCATAGCTGCAACTTCGCGTACTTCGTTTGTGTTCAGCGACCAGACAAAGGCGTCACAGAACTCCACCTTGATCAATAAAGCTTTCATCTTATATTTGCAATATCCAGATTGCAATCTCAGTTTCTTGCTTGTTCTTCGTTTGCTCGCAGGAAACAGACCCTCGTGGTCAGGTTGATCGTGCTCCAGCGTGGTCGATAACCTCTCGGAGTTGGTTTAGCGATTGCTAAGGCGCGACGTCCTCGCACGTTCGTAGTCGGATCGTGAAAGTCGACTTCCATCAAAGCGATATTCATCATCTCATCGAAAGACAGGACACCTTTGCCTCTATCAACGCAAAGTTGCAGCTATGGTGAACTTTTAATCTAAACAAAGCCCAAAGTCTAAACGGTGCCCTAAGGGCTGTATATATGGAGGAAGGGGGGGGGGATTTCGTGGCCCTTGGGGAAGGGGTCCGAAACCAACCCTAGCTCTTATTTCCCCACACATACGGACTCTAAAAACAACCTATACTTATGTATTTCAAAATTACATGGGCCTGGCCATAATAAGGTGACGCAGCACCTAGAATAGCCTCTGGACGAAATTTATGAAGTGGCATCTTGTATATTTCGTCCAAGGCTTCATTCACTCCTTATGGTGGCTTCAAAGTCCTGAAATCATCACTTGTAACTCCGTTCTTGTTCCCCTTGCGCATGCCATCAACTCCATGCTTGTTCTTGCTCCAATGTTCATCCTTCTCCAAGCTAGGCCCTTCATTTGTAACCAAAACAAAAGTATCCAATTTAGGCAGCATCATATTCTCATGAACATTAGAATCATTACCAAGAAACGAAAGTACCTGGTAATTTAATTAGCGTGCGCGAGCTCTAGTAATTGGTCCATTATATGTAACAGTAGGGGCTGTGGGTGTAACAATGGTATTGATGTCCTCATCACCTGGTGCATCCAACTTCGCTGGTACACGGCGCCTCTAGCACGTGGCTCCTGCTCTTCTTCGGCTCGTTAACTTTTCATAAAAATCTTGAAGGGGGCATAGCTTGAAGTGTGTGTTAGTCGTACAATGCATTGGTTGTGCATCCCGCTTCGCTGGTACATGGCGCCTCCGGCGCACGGCTCCTGCTAACCTTCGACTTGTTAAGGCTCCATAAACATCTGGAATGGGGCATAGGTCGAAGTGTGTGTTGGTCGTATAACACGTTGGTCGTAATAACCTGGTGCATCCAGCTTCGCCGGTACACGGCGCCTCCGGCTCCTGCTTGCCTTCGGCTCATTAAGTTTTCATAAAAATCTTGAAGGGGGCCACAGGTCGAAGTGTGTGTTGGTCGTACAACGTATTGCTCGTAATAAGCTAGTGCATCCGGCTTCGTTGGTACACAGAGACTCCGGCGCACAGCTCCTGCTTGCCGTTTGAAGTGCTTCTTTGGGACACAAATTAGTGCTTCCCTCTAACGATTTTTTGAGAGACACATGGGCGTGCTTCTCTTTTCAAAATATTTTCACTGACACATAAAATGAGAGAGGCATGACTGTGAAGCTAATGGAGGCATGGTTGTACATGTAGAAAAGGCATAGTCGTGCGTCTGTGTATCATTTGTTTGCGCTGATAGCTACACTCAAAGAGGCACCGCCTTAAAGCTATGAGAGGCACGGTTGTACATAGAGCAGAGGCACAGTCATCCGTCTGTGTTCTATTTGTTTGCGCCGACACATTCGCTCAGAGAGGCACGACCATGAAGATATGAGATGCACTGTTGCATGTGAAGCGGATTAAAGGCCGTGCCTCTATGTTTTTCAATTGTTTCAAGTCAGAGGGGCACAGATGTGAAGTCTGTAGAGGCATGGTTCTACATGCAGCAAGGCATGGTTGTGTCTTAGTGATCCAAATGTTTCTGTGACAGGTTCAGTCAGAGGGGCATGGTTGTACATAGAGCATAGGGGAGCACATGCACCACCGTGCTTCTGTGTTCCAAATGTTTCCAGAGACACGTTGACTGTGAGAGGCATGGTCCTTTACTAATCTGATGATCTGAACCATCAACACCAGTAGGAAGGCCACGAGAGACACGGGCGTGCGTCTATTTCCAAACTATTTCCGCTGACACGTTTACTCAAATAGAAAACGGTCGTGAAGCTACTACATGCATCAGAGATGTACCATTTAACTACTTAACTTGTTATTATTAAAGTAGTTTGCAATAGTTATTCAGAAAAAAATTGTGGGAAATACATGAATTATTCAAACTGGGTCCATACAACCCATACAAAATAACTATAAATAAAAAGTGTTCTTTGTCTTTTCATTGCTCATCATATCTCCTTTAAAATATATTTCTAATATTGGTCACCCGTCTATTTTGTGAGGTTTTGATGTTATTAGCCTCACTTGCCAATCAAAACTTTTAGTCAGCATTGTTGTTCTAGATCTTGCTAATCTCATGACCCATCTCATTAGGTTTGATTTCATTATTGTCGCTATCTAATAGCATGTACAGTCCTTCTGCCTTCCAGTGTTCTAGTTCAACCTACAAAAATTTCACCAATAAGGAGAAAATGTTCTTAGAATTAGTGCTTACATGTGTATATGTACAATAGTAAAAAATTGGAAAAAAATTATATACTGCGCCTAGAAGAGTTTCAAGGAAAAATTACGTCAAAATCATCCATGTTTTCCATGAAGTGTATGCCGTTGTAGAGCAATGCAAATCTTAGAATAGCATATGGTGATTCACCGTCTTCAACTTTTGGAACATCTTCTACCTAATAAATTTCACATCTGCTCCTAGGCTTGAAGTCCTGTAGTTCTTTGAATTCTTCATTGTCAAAAATCATTTTAAAGACTTCTTTAATCCAAGGTATCTGGGAATTGCATATTGTTTTGGTTTTAAAGAATCTTATTGTGCAATTCATAAAACTGAAAATTTGGTATTTAGAATACTTACGCTTTTTAGTTTTTGAGCGTGGTATTGATCATTTGTCCTTTTTCTTCTGGCTTCAACGCCTTCTAGATCATTAGTTGTTCCTTTCTTTCCTTTGCTAATTCCTTGGGAGAGGTTTCTACTGGATCAATGATACGAAGTTTCTTCATATATTTGTCCAACACATATAGAATGTACCGGTGTTCCTTCTTGAGTTGTATGAATACATGCGTACAAAGTTTTGATGTTGGATACGAGTTTAGTATAAAGGTATTTTTGAAAAAGCATATTTTCATTTTTTTATAGAGAAAGACTCTTACCATTTTTGCTGTTAAAAGCTTCTTCCTTTGATGTTCTTTGAGATACATGCTAACCTTGTGAGCCTTAGTTTGGAAATCATTTTTTAATTTGGGAATAGCTATAGTGTGATTCTTTATATCCAGCAGGCGCTACAAACAATAAATATGAGAAAAGGTGTTAGAAAAAATAAATTAATATCACGATAAATAGGCATTGCAAAAAGACAAATTTAGAAGATGTTTGTGCTTTTTTAAATTTTCCTCTCCGGAGAATGGGCTTAATATTAGTCTATCACTTTGCTGTGAACCTTGTCTGCTTTGCCAGATATCTGCTATTTCTTTGAGCACCTTTTTCTCTATATGGTGCTTTTTGTTCATTTGTGTTGGTCTTGAACCAAATACTGCCTTTAGGTGCGCTCCAGTTAAAAATGTGTTATTCCCACTACTATGTATGCGCTTAAAAACTTCCTGTGACAGAAAATATTTTTTTTCCTATGAGAAACAATAACAAGTTGTTTGCTTCGAGGAAACTGAGAAACATGAATTTAAGAATCTTTTAGTTTGATGTGTTCTTTCTCTAATAGTTTGGCCTGTCTCCAACTTTTTTGAGATGCATAAGTAAAACTCACTATGAGAATTCTTTCTGCCAGTTCTTGCTTGTGACTATTTGCAAAAGCTCAAAGGCCTCTTCCTTGTGTTGAAAGGCATGTGCATGTCTTGAGTATGCTACACCACTTTTCCTTCTTCTTTTTCTGCTTTGTTTCCGTCAAAAGCAGGTAAATTCATGGTCGCTATTTTTATACTAGAAAGATAACTCAAACTGTCACTGGTACAACAAGGTGCTATACAAATGGTTTTTAACCCCTTTCGGCGATGGCATTTTAAACCGTCGCCTAGTGAGTGTGGACGATAGGGGGTCCTTCCCACATGACTCAGAAACCGTCGGGGATAGGAAGCCATGATGCATACAGTTGTCCCTATAAAACTGTTTCTGATATCTCGAATATCCCAAACACTCCATCCTTGCTACTCGTGTGTGTTGACATTACCATCGCAGTCGGACTTCTATGGTTTTTCCTAAAACCAGGTGCAGTCCAGGCTCATTCCAGGCACATACCAAACTGACTCTACTTTTATGATGCCCGGGACATCACAAACAGTTCATGATTGTAAACCGTGTACGATAGGTCGACAATCACACACATTTAGTTTTCCCGCGCCGTTTGTGATATTGTCTGACATCACACATGCTTTGCAAATGGCAATTGTGTGCATGATTACACATTTCCTTTCCGTGAACCGTGTCGGATTGTGATGTATATCACACACGCTGTGCTTTATAGACCGCGTGCGCCATAATGACATGTAGAGCATAATTTCACCCTAATTTAATTGCTGCTATTTAAAATTGTACCTAATTTGAATTTGAAAGTATGCTATAGCTTTATTCATATCCATTAGGTTCAACAACCAATGCATTATTCGATTCACAGGTACATATGTTCAAGAATTACATAAGCACCAAATAAAAAATGATGAACCAGGGTTGTATACTTGTACTATTAAAGATGGTAAAGAAAGAGGTGAGAGACATTCTGGTTGCTAAACAAGGTGAAGCGGAATGGCCCTATCGTGCTCTCCTCGATGCAGAAGGCACGACTCTAGTCCAACCCCTTGTGATGGCCAACCACCAATCATGTAGTTTGAGAGGTAATCTTGAGTAAACTGCTTCAGGATCCACTGCAAAGAAAAAAATTCAGACATTGTCATCTAACACAACTCATTACGGGCAGTAAAAAGAAGGCTAGTTCTTACTTACCATCCTGCAATTCACCGTTGTCTTGCATAAAGTGTAAACAAATAGTTCGATTGACATCTTTTGACCCATTTTAATAACAATCTTTATCAATTCCCTTACTTGATGCTGCTTCATGAATATCTCACTGCCCCATATGCAGAAAGGGTCGAAGTGTGGATCTTTGGCAATGACATATGTACATAAAAGCACCAAGTTAATATTAGAAGCTAAACAACAATTGCAAAATGATGTAGTACAACACTCTCTCCATCCCATTATATAAGATCTTATTACATGTATATCTAGACATCATCAGAACATTAAGGTAACACTCTTCCTTGTTGCTATGTAGCCTGGGATTGCAAATTTAGTCATTCAGTACAATGCATGTTGCTATGTAGCCTCAAATATATTAAATATGGCCCTATTTAACCTACCGAGAAATGGGTTACAGTTATATTCAGTGAAATGTCCAATTCGACGATTAATCCCTTATCAGCCTGATGAGGACATCCATACCATTGTTACACCCACAACCCCTGCTGCTATACATACTGGACCAATTACTAGAGCTCGCGCACACCAATTAAATTACCAGGTACTTTCGTTTCTTGGTAATGATTCTAATGTTCATGAGAATATGATGCTGCCTAAATTGGATACATTTGTTTTGCTTACAAATGAAGGGCCTAGCTTTGAGAAGGATGAACCTTGGAGCAAGAACAAGCATGGAGATGATGGCATGCGCATGGGGAACAAGAACGGAGTTACAAGTGATGATTTCAGGACGTTGAAGCCACCATAATGCGTGCATGAAGCCTTGGACGAAATATACAAGATGCTACTTCATAACTTTCGTCCAGAGGCTATTCTAGGTGCTGCGTCACCTTATTATTGGGCCAGGCCCATGTAATTTCGAAATACATAAGTATAGGCTGTTTTTAGAGTCCGTATGTGTGGGGAAACAAGAGATAGGGTTGGTTTCGGACCCCTTCCTCAAGGGCCACGAAATTCCCCCCCTCTTCCTCCATATATACAGCCCTTAGGGCGTCGTTTAGACTTTGGGTTTTGTTTAGATTAAAAGTTCGCCATAGCTGCAACTTCGCGTACTTCGTTTGTGTTCAGCGACCAGACAAAGGCGTCACAGAACTCCACCTTGATCAATAAAGCTTTCATCTTATATTCGCAATATCCAGATTGCAATCTCAGTTTCTTGCTTGTTCTTCGTTTGCTCGCAGGAAACAGACCCTCGTGGTCAGGTTGATCGTGCTCCAGCGTGGTCGATAACCTCTCGGAGTTGGTTTAGCGATTGCTAAGGCGCGACGTCCTCGCACGTTCGTAGTCGGATCGTCAAAGTCGACTTCCACCAAAGCGATATCCATCATCTCATCGAAAGACGGGACACCTTTGCCTCTATCAAGTGGTATCAGATTTCCAGGTTGCTCGGTGAGATTTTACAGTTTTTCGTAGTTTAGATCGAGTCTGTTCTTCATACCTACAGTCCACGAAAAAGCCACAAAAAAAATTAGGGTTAGTTCATCATATCCGAACCAATCTGAGCCTTTGCATAATCTTTTTAGGGTTTTTATTTTGTTGAATTTGCGGTTGCATCGTCGTGTCAAGTTGCTGGTTTTAGAGTCTAGTCTTTTAGAGTTTCGAGTTCTGGTCATAAGTTGTCACGCCGCCGCCGCACCATCATCATCGCCTTGCCATCTACCACCATTGCTTATCTGCCACCGCTTTGAATCCGTATCCATATACCACCACCAATCCGTATCCATATACCACCACCGATCCGTATCCATATACCACTACCGCTACCATATACCACCACCGCTGCCATATCCTACCGCCATATATCCACCACCAATCCGAGTTCTTTTCATATTCGGTTGGTTTTAGAGATCCATATATTTTCCGTTTCGTGTTTCCTTGCCTGAGTAGGTCTCGGAAAAAAAAGAGTCTGGAGACCCCCGGGCAGTTTTTAGGCCAAAATTTCGGCCACCAAAAATATTTTTTCCCTATCCTATTTTTAGGCCCAGGGTAGTGTTTTGAGACACTCGCCATCATAGTGATTTTTTTGTCGCACTTTTTCGTCGTCGCTGCCCTGATTTCCGAAAAAAAATAGTCAAAAAATTTTGTGCCCATCCTGTCAGTTTGACCTGGGAAGAGTTTTGAGACACTCGCCATTATAGTGATTTTTCGCAAAAAAAAAACAAAGAGGAGCGCAACAAAAAAAAAAGAGCGCAAAAAAAAAGAGCGAAAAAAAATTCCAGAGTGTGCTTTTCCCTTGTTTACGTGCAGCGCCGTGATTTTGTTCGTGTTCTAGGCTCGCGTCTCTAGCACGGTCTAGCCTAGGACCAGCACAGTACCGTCGTTGAGCGTTTATTCAACTTTGCATCTCTGAATTGATTATTGCTTACCATTTTGCTACCATATTATAAGCCTTCCCAGCTCCACATAAGTCTACATCGTGCGTTTGACTCTCCCTGGTAATCGCTATATCCAAGCTTTGAGAGTTTTTGACTACAACGGTTGCCGATCACCACCTGCTGTTGGGTAAGAACTGGTAAGAATTTGAGATTCGCTTGAAGGTTTTGTGACACACCACCATCACCACCACTTCTAGTAGTCTGCAGGATCATATTCTTTTGTGTTTCTATTGCTGCTAACCATGGCAGGTTCACAAGCCGATGAGACTGATTGGGAGAACATGACGAACAAGGAGTTGCATGATAAATTTCAGCAAATGATGAGTGGCCAGGTGGGAGATGTGCTAAACAGATTTGAAGAGGCTATGGAGAAGATAGATGCCGTGGAGAAGTCGTTTGAGACAAAGCTGGATAACAAGTTTACTGAATTACTCAAGCGTCTTCCCCAACCACCACCGGCTGCACATGTCGCACCTCTACAACAACAACAACCACATCTCCAACGCCGCCTTCCAAATCAAGTGGGACGGGCACAGCGCGTTCCAATTGAGATTGGTCAAAATTCGGGTGCTGCTGCACCTACTGTTGATGCTTCTTTGGCTCCTGCTCCTGCGGCGGCTGAGGAGGATGACGATTATGCAGGCGATTATGAGGATGAGGTTGATCAAAATCAGAACTACGTGCAGCCACCAGCACCACCACCAGCAGGTCGACCTCAGGTATATATTCGCAACGATAGGCCGGCACCACCACCTCAGGTACGAGATCATGACCATCTCCCTAAACTTAAATTGAATATTCCACCATTTGAGGGTAGATATGTTCCTGATATATATCTTACTTGGGAGTTAGAAACTGAACAACGATTTACATGTTTACAATATCCTGAGGAGAGACGTGTTCCTGCTGCTGTTTGTGCTTTCACTAGCTTTGCATGTGTTTGGTGGTCTGAACATTGTAGATTATATCCTGTTCCAGCTACTTGGGCTGCTTTGAAAACTGCTATGCGTACTCGTTGGGTTCCACCATATTATCAACGTGAATTACTTCAAAAATTGCAGCGTTTAAGACAAGGGAAAAATTCTGTAGAAGAATATTATCAGGAATTACAAACTGGCATGATTAGATGTGGTATTGTTGAGGAGAATGAAGCTATGCTTGCACGTTTTATGGGTGGATTAAATAAAGAGATTCAGACCATTCTAGAGTATAAGGATTATAATAATATCACTCGTTTATTCCATCTTGCTTGTAAAGCTGAACGTGAAGTGCAGGATCGACAGCCATTGGCGCGAACTAACTTTTCTGCAGGTCGACCTTCATCATGGACACCGCGTGCATCTTCTACTTCCACTTCACCATCACCTCCATCAGGTGCCACCTCCAGCCGTGATACAAGAAAGCAGGCACAACCACCACTCTCTGCCAAGAGCACACCTGCCGGGCCTGCGCAGAGCTCTTCTTCTTCCATGGCATCGACAGGGCACACAAGTGATATTATTTGTCGTCGTTGTAAGGGAAGAGGAAATTTTGCGAGAGAATGCAAATCTCAGCGTGTCATGATTGCTACTGAGGATGGTGGGTATGAGTCCGCTAGTGACTATGATGAGGAGACTTTGGCTCTTATTACACGTGAAGAACATGGTGGAGATGATTCTGAAAATGAGACGCAATACATGGCTCCTGAAGACGCTGACAGGTATGAATGTTTAGTTGCTCAACGTGTTTTGAGTGTGCAGGTCACACAAGCAGAGCAAAATCAGAGGCATAATTTGTTCCATACAAAGGGAGTTGTGAAGGAACGTTCTGTTCGCGTCATCATAGATGGAGGGAGCTGTAACAACTTGGCTAGCATGGAGATGGTGGAGAAGCTATCTCTCACCACAAGACCACATCCACATCCTTACTACATCCAATGGTTCAACAACAGCGGCACGGTTAAGGTAACACGTACTGTTCATGTGCATTTAAGTATCTCTACATATGCTGATTATGTTGATTGTGATGTGGTACCCATGCAAGCATGTTCCTTATTACTAGGTAGACCATGGCAATTTGATAAAAATTCTGTACACCATGGTAGAAACAATCAGTATACTCTTGTTCATAAGGATAAAAATATTACTTTGCTTCCTATGACTCCTCATTCCATTTTGAAAGATGACATTAATAGAGCTAATAAAGCAAAACAGGAGAAAAATAAGAGTGAAAATCAGATTGTGGCAAAGGAATTTGAGCAACAAATGAAACCTAATAATAAACCATCTAGTGTTGTTTCTGAAATTAAATTGAAAAGTGCATGTTTACTTGCCACAAAATCTGATATTGATGAACTAGATTTCAGCAAATCTGTTTGCTATGCTTTTGTGTGCAAAGAGGCATTATTTTCATTCGAGGACGTGCCTTCCTCTTTGCCCCCTGCTGTCACTAACATTTTGCAGGAGTTCGCTGACGTCTTCCCACAAGACGTGCCACCGGGATTACCACCTATTCGAGGGATTGAGCATCAAATTGACTTAATTCCCGGTGCATCGCTACCGAACCGAGCACCATACCGTACCAATCCAGAGGAGACGAAGGAGATTATGCGTCAAGTACAGGAGCTGCTCGACAAAGGTTATATACGCGAATCTCTTAGTCCTTGTGCTGTTCCTATTATACTAGTGCCTAAAAAGGATGGTACGTCGCGTATGTGTGTTGATTGTAGAGGCATTAATAATATTACTATTCGTTATCGTCATCCTATTCCTAGGCTAGATGATATGCTTGATGAATTGAGTGACTCTACAATATTCTCCAAAGTTGATTTGCGTAGTGGATACCATCAAATTCGTATGAAAATTGGAGATGAATGGAAAACTGCATTTAAAACTAAGTTTGGTTTATATGAGTGGTTAGTCATGCCTTTTGGGTTAACTAATGCACCTAGTACTTTCATGAGACTAATGAACGAAGTTTTACGTGCTTTCATTGGACGATTTGTGGTAGTCTATTTTGATGATATACTGATTTATAGCAAATCTTTGGAAGAACATTTGGAACATTTACGTGCTGTTTTTATTGCTCTACGTGATGCACGTTTGTTTGGTAACCTTGGGAAGTGCACCTTTTGCACCGACCGAGTATCTTTTCTTGGCTATGTTGTTACTCCACAGGGAATTGAAGTTGATAAAGCCAAGATTGAAGCTATTGAGAGTTGGCCGCAGCCCAAAACGGTCACACAAGTGCGGAGTTTTCTTGGACTCGCTGGTTTCTATAGGCGTTTTGTGAGAGATTTTAGCACCATTGCTGCACCTCTCAACGAGCTTACAAAGAAGGATGTGCCTTTTGTTTGGGGTACCGCACAGGAAGAAGCCTTCACGGTATTGAAAGATAAGTTGACACATGCTCCTTTACTCCAACTTCCTGATTTGAATAAGACTTCTTGATAGAGGCAAAGGTGTCCCGTCTTTCGATGAGATGATGGATATCGCTTTGGTGGAAGTCGACTTTGACGATCCGACTACGAACGTGCGAGGACGTCGCGCCTTAGCAATCGCTAAACCAACTCCGAGAGGTTATCGACCACGCCGGAGCACGATCAACCTGACCACGAGGGTCTGTTTCCTGCGAGCAAACGAAGAACAAGCAAGAAACTGAGATTGCAATCTGGATATTGCGAATATAAGATGAAAGCTTTATTGATCAAGGTGGAGTTCTGTGACGCCTTTGTCTGGTCGCTGAACACAAACGAAGTACGCGAAGTTGCAGCTATGGCGAACTTTTAATCTAAACAAAACCCAAAGTCTAAACGACGCCCTAAGGGCTGTATATATGGAGGAAGAGGGGGGGAATTTCGTGGCCCTTGAGGAAGGGGTCCGAAACCAACCCTATCTCTTGTTTCCCCACACATACGGACTCTAAAAATAGCCTATACTTATGTATTTCGAAATTACATGGGCCTGGCCCAATAATAAGGTGACGCAGCACCTAGAATAGCCTCTGGACGAAAGTTATGAAGTAGCATCTTGTATATTTCGTCCAAGGCTTCATGCACGCATTATGGTGGCTTCAACGTCCTGAAATCATCACTTGTAACTCCGTTCTTGTTCCCCATGCGCATGCCATCATCTCCATGCTTGTTCTTGCTCCAATGTTCATCCTTCTCAAAGCTAGGCCCTTCATTTGTAAGCAAAACAAATGTATCCAATTTAGGCAGCATCATATTCTCATGAACATTATAATCATTAGCAAGAAACGAAAGTACCTGGTAATTTAATTGGCGTGCGCGAGCTCTAGTAATTGGTCCAGTATGTATAGCAGCAGGGCCTGTGGGTGTAATAATTGTATTGATGTCCTCATCATCCTCCCCTTCTTGAAATGAAGTCGTCCTCGACGGAAGCTCATCTTCCTCACCCAAATAAGGCTTCAAATCTGCAATATTAAAAGTGGGACTAACCCCAAAATCTGCAGGCAGCTCAAGTTTATATGCATTATCATTTATTTTCTCTAACACCTTAAAAGGACCATCAGCACGTGGCATTAGCTTTGATTTGCGCAAATCAGGAAATCTATCCTTACGCAAATGTAACCAAACAAGATCTCCAGGTGCAAACACAACATGTTTTCTACCCTTATCTCCAGCAAGTTTATATTTAGCATTCATACGCTCAATGTTTTCCTTAGTTAACTCATGCATTTTTAAGATCAATTCAGCACGTTATTTAGCATCAAAATTAACCTTCTCCGAAGATGGAAGAGGCAACAAATCAATAGGTGCACGAGGTAGGAAACCATACACAATTTCAAAAGGGCACATCTTAGTAGTAGAATGCAATGAACGATTATAAGCAAACTCAATATGAGGCAAGCAGTCTTCCCACATTTTCTTATTATTCTTCAAAACAGCCCTAAGCATAGTAGACAATGTTCTATTGACTACTTCAGTTTGTCCATCAGTTTGGGGGTGACAAGTAGAACTAAAAAGCAGTTTAGTCCCCAACTTAGCCCATAAACATCTCCAAAAGTGGCTAAGAAATTTAGTATCACGATCAGAAACAATAGTATTTGGCACACCATGCAAGCGAATAATTTCACGAAAGAACAAATCAGCAACATTAACAGCATCATCGCTTTTATGACATGGTATAAAGTGCGCCATTTTCGAGAATCTATCCACGACAACAAATATGCTATCCCTCCCCTTCTTTGTTCGAGGTAAACCTAAAACAAAGTCCATAGATATATCCTCCCAAGGAACACAAGGTACAGGCAAAGGCATATATAAACCATGAGGATTTAGTCGTGACTTAGCTTTTTGACATGTAGTGCAGCGAGCAACAAAACGCTCAACATCCCGTCTCATCTTTGGCCAAAAGAAATGTGTAGCAAGTACGTCCTCCGTCTTCTTCACGCCAAAGTGTCCCATTAATCCTCCTCCATGCGCCTCCTGCAACAACAAAAGACGAAGAGAGCTAGCTGGAATGCATAGCTTGTTAGCACGGAACACAAATCCATCATTAACGACAAACTTGTTCCAGGTTCTTCCTTCTTGACAATTCTGCAATACATCTTTAAAATCAGCATCATGCACATATTGATCTTTGATGGTCTCCAAACCAAATATTTTGAAGTCAAGTTGTGAAAGCATAGTATAGCGACGAGACAATGCATCAGCAATAACATTTTCTTTACCCTTCTTGTGTTTAATGACATAAGGGAAAGTTTCAATGAATTCAACCCATTTAGCATGTCTACGATTCAGTTTAGCTTGACTTTTAATATGTTTCAAAGATTCATGATCAGAATGTATAACAAATTCTTTGGGCCATAAATAATGTTGCCATGTTTCTAAAGTCCGAACAAGAGCATATAGTTCTTTATCATAAGTAGAATAATTCAGACTAGGCCCACTCAATTTTTCAGAAAAGTATGCAACAGGTTTACCATCTTGTAATAACGCACCTCCTAATCCAATTCCACTAGCATCACATTCAAGCTCAAAAGTCTTATTAAAATCAGGAAGTTGGAGTAAAGGAGCATGTGTCAACTTATCTTTCAAGACCGTGAAGGCTTCTTCCTGTGCGGTACCCCAAACAAAAGGCACAGCCTTCTTTGTAAGCTCGTTGAGAGGTGCAGCAATGGTGCTAAAATCTCTCACAAAACGCCTATAGAAACCAGCGAGTCCAAGAAAACTCCGCACTTGTGTGACCGTTTTGGGCTGCGGCCAACTCTCAATAGCTTCAATCTTGGCTTTATCAACTTCAATTCCCTGTGGAGTAACAACATAGCCAAGAAAAGATACTCGGTCGGTGCAAAAGGTGCACTTCCCAAGGTTACCAAACAAACGTGCATCACGTAGAGCAATAAAAACAGCACGTAAATGTTCCAAATGTTCTTCCAAAGATTTGCTATAAATCAGTATATCATCAAAATAGACCACCACAAATCGTCCAATGAAAGCACGTAAAACTTCGTTCATTAGTCTCATGAAAGTACTAGGTGCATTAGTTAACCCAAAAGGCATGACTAACCACTCATATAAACCAAACTTAGTTTTAAATGCAGTTTTCCATTCATCTCCCAATTTCATACGAATTTGATGGTATCCACTACGCAAATTGAGTGGGCCTAGTCTGAATTATTCTACTTATGATAAAGAACTATATGCTCTTGTTCGGACTTTAGAAACATGGCAACATTATTTATGGCCCAAAGAATTTGTTATACATTCTGATCATGAATCTTTGAAACATATTAAAAGTCAAGCTAAACTGAATCGTAGACATGCTAAATGGGTTGAATTCATTGAAACTTTCCCTTATGTCATTAAACACAAGAAGGGTAAAGAAAATGTTATTGCTGATGCATTGTCTCGTCGCTATACTATGCTTTCACAACTTGACTTCAAAATATTTGGTTTGGAGACCATCAAAGATCAATATGTGCATGATGCTGATTTTAAAGATGTATTGCAGAATTGTAAAGAAGGAAGAACCTGGAACAAGTTTGTCGTTAATGATGGATTTGTGTTCCGTGCTAACAAGCTATGCATTCCAGCTAGCTCTCTTCGCCTTTTGTTGTTGCAGGAGGCGCATGGAGGAGGATTAATGGGACACTTTGGCGTGAAGAAGACGGAGGACGTACTTGCTACACATTTCTTTTGGCCAAAGATGAGACGGGATGTTGAGCGTTTTGTTGCTCGCTGCACTACATGTCAAAAAGCTAAGTCACGACTCAATCCTCATGGTTTATATATGCCTTTGCCTGTACCTAGTGTTCCTTGGGAGGATATATCTATGGACTTTGTTTTAGGTTTACCTCGAACAAAGAAGGGGAGGGATAGCATATTTGTTGTCGTGGATAGATTCTCGAAAATGGCGCACTTTATACCATGTCATAAAAGCGATGATGCTGTTAATGTTGCTGATTTGTTCTTTCGTGAAATTATTCGCTTGCATGGTGTGCCAAATACTATTGTTTCCGATCGTGATACTAAATTTCTTAGCCACTTTTGGAGATGTTTATGGGCTAAGTTGGGGACTAAACTGCTTTTGAGTACTACTTGTCACCCCCAAACTGATGGACAAACTGAAGTAGTCAATAGAACATTGTCTACTATGCTTAGGGCTGTTTTGAAGAATAATAAGAAAATGTGGGAAGAATGCTTGCCTCATATTGAGTTTGCTTATAATCGTTCATTGCATTCTACTACTAAGATGTGCCCTTTTGAAATTGTGTATGGTTTCCTACCTCGTGCACCTATTGATTTGTTGCCTCTTCCATCTTCGGAGAAGGTTAATTTTGATGCTAAACAACGTGCTGAATTGATCTTAAAAATGCATGAGTTAACTAAGGAAAACATTGAGCGTGTGAATGCTAAATATAAACTTGCTGGAGATAAGGGTAGAAAACATGTTGTGTTTGCACCTGGAGATCTTGTTTGGTTACATTTGCGTAAGGATAGATTTCCTGATTTGCGCAAATCAAAGCTAATGCCACGTGCTGATGGTCCTTTTAAGGTGTTAGAGAAAATAAATGATAATGCATATAAACTTGAGCTGCGTGCAGATTTTGGGGTGAGTCCCACTTTTTACATTGCAGATTTGAATTCTTATTTGGTTGAGGAAGATAAGCTTCCGTCGAGGACGACTTCATTTCAAGAAGGGGAGGATGATGAGGACATCAATACCATTGTTACACCCACAGCCCCTGCTGCTATACATACCGGACCAATTACTAGAGCTCGCGCACGCCAATTAAATTACCAGGTACTTTCGTTTCTTGGTAATGATTCTAATGTTCATGAGAATATGATGCTGCCTAAATTGGATACATTTGTTTTGCTTACAAATGAAGGGCCTAGCTTTGAGAAGGATGAACCTTGGAGCAAGAACAAGCATGGAGATGATGGCATGCGCATGGGGAACAAGAACGGAGTTACAAGTGATGATTTCAGGACGTTGAAGCCACCATAATGCGTGCATGAAGCCTTGGACGAAATATACAAGATGCTACTTCATAACTTTCGTCCAGAGGCTATTCTAGGTGCTGCGTCACCTTATTATTGGGGCAGGCCCATGTAATTTCGAATTACATAAGTATAGGCTGTTTTTAGAGTCCGTATGTGTGGGGAAACAAGAGATAGGGTTGGTTTCGGACCCCTTCCTCAAGGGCCAAGAAATTCCCCTCCTCTTCCTCCATATATACAGCCCTTAGGGCGTCGTTTAGACTTTGGGTTTTGTTTAGATTAAAAGTTCGCCATAGCTGCAACTTCGCGTACTTCGTTTGTGTTCAGCGACCAGACAAAGGCGTCACAGAACCCCACCTTGATCAATAAAGCTTTCATCTTATATTCGCAATATCCAGATTGCAATCTCAGTTTCTTGCTTGTTCTTCGTTTGCTCGCAGGAAACAGACCCTCGTGGTCAGGTTGATCGTGCTCCGGCGTGGTCGATAACCTCTCGGAGTTGGTTTAGCGATTGCTAAGGCGCGACGTCCTCGCACGTTCGTAGTTGGATCGTCAAAGTCGACTTCCACCAAAGCGATATCCATCATCTCATCGAAAGACGGGACACCTTTGCCTCTATCACAGCCCCTAGGCTATATGGTACCAGCTATGGATATCCTGAACAGTGAGTATATATAAGCAATGCGATGAAACTAACCTCGATGGAAAACATCAGTTGTTCTTAATATTGTCATGTATGAGTACATATAAAGGCATGTTAAGCACAATAGGCTAACACATCAACCAAATATATCCATGGTAGACAACATAATCTATAAATGATATCTTCAGTGCGTAGGTTTAAGCATGCTAGTTAAGCGAAACAAGAAGTGGAAAGGTGTGTTAACTGCAAAAGGCATAACATTAAAAAACAAGCAAATATAGTCATTCGAACTGGTATTGTGCAGGTCTGAAGTACACTAGTTATTGTTAAAAAAACAAAAAGGCGTGTTAACTGTAACATCCTTAACAGCAACCAGATATCATAATTCATAGTGGTATTGTTGAAACTATTATTGATGAAATTGAACTGCACAGCAAATAGTTGCACATATAGAGCATCACATTGTGAAGAACTCAAATAAACAAGGCACAAGGCCATCTCTAGCCGATCCCCTAAAAGTTAACGGACTAAAACCCTTAGTTATATATACTCCAACAATTTTTGGTTGTTTCTAGTCGATCCCCTAAACTTAACGTTGTAAACTTCAATTTGATCAAGTTCAAAGTAGGTTGAACCGAAAGTAGCATGCATTCAAACATAAACATAGATAGTTTTGCATAATCGAACATAAAACATAAATTTTAACTAAACTAAACTACTTTCGGTCGAAGTGGAGGTAGAGCCAATCCTTCCTCGTCAGGTACGGTGTGCCGTGAGCCGGGTCCGGGCCGGTGCCGTCGTCAGGGTCGTTGATGCGGAGCATCCTACGATCATCCCCATGTACACTCGAGCCTACGCCATTGGACCTAAGGTGAACCCGCTCCTAAATGCTGCTCCTTTCCATTCATGTGAGACATGGTTGCTACCTAATGCAAGGACACTACACATGCCTAGGTACCAAGGAGACCCTCTCGGAGATGCTCGGAATGATGGACAATTCCCCAAGTACAAGGATGAAGGAGCACGACGAGAGGAACCGGAGAAGTGCTACAGGGCCCGGACATCCGGCCAGGCCCCGGACATCCGGCCCCTCCCGCAAGCCCGGACATCCGGCACCAGCCCGGAAATCCGGCACCCATCACAGAACGCACCCGAAGCTGGACCCATCAGCCCGGACATCCGGCTCTTCGTGAGCCGCCGGACATCCGGCCCCCAGCCCGGACATCCGGCACCTGTCTGCGCACAGTGAACGGGCCAAGGGCCCATGTATCCCCCTCTCACTTACCCCTTCGTGGCTAACACTATATATACTCCCCCACCTCCTCCTAGCTAGGGTTAGCATTGGTTTAGCTCATATGTGAGATAGAGCATTGCTCATCCATTACGGATCTACTCCACGAGAGAGACCGCGGCCCCTCTACGGAGAAGATCACCTTGGATTCAAGACCCCCTCTTGGGTGGCCCCCATCAAGACCTCCTTACGGAGAAGAACCGGTTACCCTTTGTATCGTCCTTTGTTGGACTTGGATCTTGTATCTTACCTTTGTGTTCATCGATCTAGCGCATGTGTGATCTATTCTTGTTGGTTGAGTGATTTCTCTCGTGTTCCCCTCGTGTTTCCCTCGTGTTTTCCCTCGTGTTCATCGTGTTCTTCGTAGGGATCCGCTCCTTTCGTGAAAGATCGGCCATCTAGGGTTCCACCCTACATCATCTTGGATCAGAGCTTAGGTTTATCACGAATTTGGAGCCTCCCCATTGTGTTTTCTAGCCTTGTTTTGTTGATTTTGTCCCAAATTCGAAAATTGCCCCACAAAAATAGCCCCCAATTTTTTTTGTGATTTGTTGGTGTGATGATGTTTTGTTGGATTTGATCCATGGATTTGCTTTGTTACTAGTGGATCTAGCTTTCCCCCAATTTTTCCCACTTTCCATCCACGAAATCTCCGCAATTTAGCCCCCGAAATCATCAATTTCCGCCCCCAAAATCGAGTTCCTCGAGTTCATCCTCGGATTTGGAGCCCGGACATCCGGCCCGTAGCCCCGGACATCTGCCCCCCGGACATCCGGCCCGTAGCCCGGACATCCGGCTCCTGGAGCGCATTTTCGCGCAAGGTTCTGGACATCAGGTCCCGGAAATCCGGCCCGAGCCCCGGATGTCCGGCCCCTGGGATTTCAGCCTTCCCCGTTTCACCGTTTTGTGCATAACTAATTCATCCGGAGTCCGTTTTTGACGTTCTTTAGCTCGTTTTGGAGCTATTGACATCCCCCATCCCACAAAAATACTACCATCCCCATTTGAGTACATTAAATGTTTGGAACTTTGACATCTTTGCCTAGGGCTTCCACAATAACTTCCGCATTGCCACCACCGACTTCCGCAACCTAACCAATTTTGTTCCCCATAGCATTTGTGGTTGTTTGAGTTGTGAGTTGTGTCTCCTAAGGTGTTTCGGCTACTTAGGGACGTGCTTCCAACCCCGACATCGTGTATAGTTCACCACCTAACCCTCCACTTCCGCATTGCGTCTCAAAACCCATCATTGCATTTCCGCAATCCCATTGCGCTTACGCAAAAACACCACCGCATTCCCGCTACCACCATTTGACATTTGACATTTGAGATTTTGAGTTCGCGGTTTTTCCTGTTTCCTAAGGTGTTTCGGCTACTTAGGGACGAGTATCCATCATCTTGGTATCTCCATCAAGATCACCGCCACTCATCATCACCTCGGACGGTAACCTCCATATCATCTTGGTATCGTGGTATCCCTCCATTGTATATACCCTTGCCATTGCTTTGTTAACCCCTAGCCCATTTTGCGTCACTTGCCTATCGAGACTAGCCATTTGAGTATTGCCGGCAACGTTACTTGTGCACATTAGTGATCTATACCTCTCATTGCATACATACCATATCATATTGGTATCATATCATCCCTTGTGTCACAAGTTTGTTCCCGCATATACACAATTGCTATCTTGGTTTGTGCATTTCGCAAAGTGGCCATACATACAAAAAAAAAGAATAAGCTTTTAATTAAAAGAGAAAGCGCAAAGAGCTTGTAAGCAAGTGCCATTGCATCATACCACATTGCATATAAGATTGTCATATCCGATCATCTTGGATCATCTTGAGAGAAACATCGGGAACCATACATACATAGCATACTTGGGATAGAAGTTTATCCATTTTGCATATCATAGGTTGTGCACAAGTGTTGTATCCACCTATAGAGCAATCGTGCTAGCGTCTCTCTTGAGTTGTGCATCACGAGCGTTTTCCGTGGACTCCACATTTTGTGCTCATTCCTTGGTTGCACGACCCCATTTATCTATCCGTATGTGTGTTTCCGTGTGCCATTCTTTGCTTTTGGTCTACTTGTTTCACTTGCGAATTTGTGAATCTCTTTCAACATTATTGACTCTTGCTAACATTTTGCATCAAATTTTTGTGCCACTATCCTCACCGAGCTCCACCATAAGCCTTACTTGTGTAGGTGTGAGAAACCGACAAGAATTGGTACCAATTGTGCTATTTCCTTGTGACATCATTGAGTGATCATTGATCCATTTTCAACATCGGTCAAGGTACATTTGGTATAAGTTCTTCTCTTTCTCCCACTCATATTTGCTCGAGTCTTGTGATGGATAGGCAAGGCATTTCATCTCCGGTCTTCGACAACAACGACGGCGTGAACAACTACATCACCAAAGAGTCCATCTTCGATCTACAACGACAAATGCAAGGCACACAATCTACCTTGCGAGAGCGCCTCGACAACCTCGCCATCGACAGACACCACTCCGAAGCAAGGAAAAGGTACTACATCGACACCAAGTTGGGCGAGCTAAAGGATCAACTACGAGACATGGTGGCCGACTACATGTCTTCTTCCCCTTCATCATCCTCAAGGCGATGGCGAGCAAGTCGATCATCTTCGGAGTGCCAAAACGATGCAAGCGCAAGTCGTCCACGTCCACATCTCCATGGCGACCACCATCACATTCGTGATCAACATCGTCATGAAGGGCAAGTCACCTCCAAGCATCTTGTGCACGACGATGACGAACGACATCTACTACGAGCTCAAGTATGACGACGACACCATCATCATGAAGGTGCTCCACAAGCGCAAACGTACAAGTCCAAGCTTCATGAGCATAAAGAAGACCGCGAGACGAGCACCACCAAGACGGAGCTACGGCTACAACAACCACTTCGGCATCTTCGCCAAGTGCTATGAAGGCATCTTCGCCTTCGGACGTACGACATCTTCGCCTACTTCCCATGAGTTCGCCTACATCGACATCTTCAACAACAAGGCGACCACCTACGAGCGAGGGCGACACTTCCATCTTCGGAAGCCCCTCAAGGAAGATGGCCGAGCATGGGAAATTCCCTTCGGTCATGGAGACGAGCTACGAGGTGCCACATCATATGGGCCTCCAACAAAAAGATGGTGACAAGAAGGTCGAGCAAGGGCCATCCCCTTCGACTACGGCGACGAGCACAAACCTCTTCAACAACATGAAGACGACACCCATATTGGACTCATACTCTGAGTCAAGCTACGAGACCGCACATGAGACCTTATCTTTGGTCTTGGGGGAGAGTGATGATGTGCCATCTTCGGCCTTCATCCACGGCTACGACTACGACATAGTTGAGCATGGAGACATTTGCACCAACATCTCTCTAACACCCACATATGAAGAGATGCCCCAATTCCCATGTGAGGAGAGCCACACCACCATGAATGATATGAGTTACTCCACCATACATGACATTGAGAGCATTTCCTATGAGAGGATGAGTGTGACCACCACTAGCACCACACATGAGAGCATGCCACACATCTTATGTGAGGTTGAGCGCCATTTGAGTGACTCCACCAACAATATGAGTGAGAGCATCTTTGAGGGAGTGAGTGAGCCACAACACTTAGTGAGTGAGGTAGTTGACACGGCATGTGAGGCCACTATGATTTCTAACGACTTAACCTCTACTCCGAGTGTGTTTTGTTCTTTGGTGCTAGGTCTCCTACATGATGACACGCCTATCCTCGACGAGTCCATACCTCCAATGGGAAAATCAATGGCCATGGTGGACGATGATGAACCCCCCACATGGTACCATCAAGTTGCAACCTCACCTACAACACATGAGCTACGCTCCAAAGGTAACATAGGTGATAGTGCTTCTCTTGTCCCACTAGTGGACTATCTTACCAATGATTGCTTGCATGATGTTGATCCACCTATTCCCATGCTTCATGCTAGTGCGACTTCTTCATGTCATGACTTACCCATTTATGATGAATATGATGATGAGCATGTTGAATTGCCTAGTTATGATGCTATGCTCCATACGATATCATGTGAAAATTCTATTGGTCACTTCATGTTTGACAATCCATTGAACTTGTCATATGCTATGAGTGAGATCTCCCATATTGCATCATTTCAATCTCAACATAGTAACTATGCATGCCCCATTAAGATAAATCCCATTTGCACTTATGGCATAGATGACGAGATGATGGTCATTGGCTTTTGTTTTTCGTGTGAAGATATTGCTATGCTTCCTTTACATGATTTGCGCAATTCATCTAATATACCATGCCATGATCACATTGTTCCAAATATGCTTTGTTTTGGATGTTGTCAATATTCTCCATGTGATGTTTCTACAAATGCTCATGAGGAGACCCTCATAGTTTCCTCATACATATTAGGAGATCTTGATGCATTCCATACTTTGCATGATTCCCATAATTGTTTGCACCATATGCATTCCATTCATAACAATGCTCTAGATATCACTAGTGATGCATTACACAATTTGAGTCTCCATTATGCTATACATAATAACAAACCTATCATGATGGATGACATGTTTCTATATCACGCATCTCATTTATTTGAGCATTGGCTACTTTGTGCTAACCAACACATGCACGTGCGCATCATGATGGATGATGTGTACATCTACCACGCACACACAATTTTCCCTTGGTCTTTGTTTTGTGTAGGTACTCACGTATACTCGTCAACCTCTCAATCCCAAGAGCTGACGAAACGAGCTCTTGAGAGCAACGACGATCTGGGATCCCGTGGACTATCCTTACCACCATTCCCTTCGCGCAAGCACTACGCGCATCTCTTCTACTTGGCTCTCACACGGCTTTGGGCTATTTACCACTTATCAACTTATGCTCATTTTCCTGTGTTCACTTTGCATGTTACACCCCTTTTCATGACTTTGCCATGCAATTGTGACCCTTGCTTGCACTTACCCATGATTCACCATTATGATCCTCCTATGTGTATTTGCATGCTTGGTGGAGATCTTTTGTTATTGCCATGTTTATCATGTGCCCCATGCTATTGATACTATTTTGCTCATACCTTGTCTTTATGCCTGTGAAATGTCATGTGCATTATATATGCCCACTATTTGCACACAAGACATGCTTGCCATGATTCCTCCTAGCACGTTGCATCTTCGCACTACTAGCTTGCTTGACTTGATCACTATGATTGATTGCTTTGTCGCATCACCCATGTTCCATTATTACTCGCTTTCTTGGGTTGATGACATATATGCTCGTGCCTCTCACTTGATTTGTCTTGATCATTGTCTCTTGTCCCCATTAATTGCATCTCTCATATCACCTTGTATTGAGTGCCAACTTGCTATGCTTATTGATCGTCGAGACTTGGACATATTACTTGCGATGCATGCTTGCTTGTTTAAGCCTATTGTCTTTGGTTGTAGTTGCATCATATGCTTTCATACCATACCACACCTTGTCCTTTCTTATGATAAGAATGATGAGAACACTTGTTGGGTATCTTACCACTCGAATGATAGGTGCTACATTTGCACTAACCTCATTTGTTTTTCCGAGTGTATGTCATGTTCTTTCATTTTGAGGAATTCACAAGGCGGTACCATCGCGAGACATATTGGTCATGTGAAGGCGTACATGATGTGCAACACCAACATTTTCGACATCCTCATAAAGGTGAAATCATTCCCTTTGAGCCATTCTCAAATATGCATATTGGATGGGCCATACTTTCATTGTTGTTTCCTTCTTCTTGTCTACATGATATATATTGGATGGAGGACCGACATTGGATATGGACCCTTTGGACCTTCAAGTTGAGGAGTGCGCGGACTTAGTGGATGCACCACCGGACCAACACTTCTACCACGACATCGAGCTATGGTACAACACCACCCATGACAAATTTGCATCTTATGCATGGATGGACTCACATTATGATTGCCTTGTTGCATCTTCCATTACTATGTCATCCATGATATATGAGCTTGTGCATTTCCTTAGCAAATTTGTTGTGATATTTCTTGATGGCATATTCATACATAATGATCACATTGCTTACCATCAATTGCATGATAACATAATCATATTGAGCATCCATTGCCATATTCATGCTATTGATAAACGTCTCACTATGACATCATTTTGCACCGTGGTTGCATTGATCACATTCACACCACATTTTTGTGCACAATGAATGCTTTTACTCCCATGAATGCTTTACATCTCATTCCATATCATCTTGCTAAGCATCATGTGCTTTGTCATGAACAATCCTGCCTCACGGACTCATTCTTACATGATGGACACCTTGTGTGCGCTTACCATTGTATTTCCAAGTGTCGTTTGTGCTTGCTCTCTTTGCATGTATACCACTCCGGAGAAACCTTGGAGTACTTGGATTGCGCCATGACTTCCACTCCGTCCAATTACAAGTCCGTCCACAACAACCGTTTCCATGGTGATGAGGATTTCGATCCGAGGTCGGATCTTTCCCAAGGGAGGGGAGATGATGCGGAGCATCCTACGACCATCCCCATGTACACTCGAGCCTACGCCATTGGACCTAAGGTGAACTCGCTCCTAAATGCTTCTCCTTTCCATTCATGTGAGACATGGTTGCTACGTAATGCAAGGACACTACACATGCCTAGGTACCAAGGAGACCCTCTCGGAGATGCTCGGAATGATGGACAAGTCCCCAAGTACAAGGATGAAGGAGCACGACGAGAGGAACCGGAGAAGTGCTACAGGGCCTGGACATCCGGCCAGGCCCCGGCCATCCGGCCCCTCCCGCAAGCCCGGACATCCGGCACCAGCCCGGAAATCCGGCGCCCATCACAGAACGCACCCGAAGCTGAACCCATCAGCCCGGACATCCGGCCAGAAGCCCGGACATCCGGCTCTTCGTGAGCCGCCGCACATCCGGCCCCCAGCCCGGACATCCGGCACCTGTCTGCGCACAGTGAACGGGCCAAGGGCCCATGTATCCCCCTCTCACTTACCCCTTCGTGGCTAACACTATATATACTCCCCCACCTCCTCCTAGCTAGGGTTAGCATTGGTTTAGCTCATATGTGAGATAGAGCGTTGCTCCATTACAGATCTACTCCACGAGAGAGACCGCGGCCCTCTACGGAGAAGATCACCTTGGATTCAAGACCCCCTCTTGGGTGGCCCCCATCAAGACCTCCTTACGGAGAAGAACCGGTTACCCTTTGTATCGTCCTTTGTTGGACTTGGATCTTGTATCTTACCTTTGTGTTCATCGATCTAGCGCATGTGTGATCTATTCTTGTTGGTTGAGTGATTTCTCTCGTGTTCCCCTCGTGTTTCCCTCGTGTTTTCCCTCGTGTTCATCATGTTCTTCGTAGGGATCCGCTCCTTTCGTGAAAGATCGGCCATCTAGGGTTCCACCCTACATCAGTCGTTGGGGAAGACACTCCTCCTGTCGTGGTTTTGTCATGGCAGATTCCTTGTGAAAGGACTTGGGTGTGGAGCCATCACAACGTAGGTTAGCTTGAAGGGGTTGAACAGGAAGAGAGACACGAGTTTACCCGAGTTCGGCCCCTCACCAACGAGGTAAAAGCCTACGTCCTGCTTTACGTTGTATTGATTGAGTATCAATTGAAGGAAATATGCCCTAGAGGCAATAATAAAGTTGTTATTTATATTTCCTAAAATCATGATAAATGTTTATTATTCCTGCTAGAATTGTATTAACCGGAAACTTAGTACATGTGTGAATACATAGACAAACAGAGTGTCACTAGTATGCCTCTACTTGACTAGCTTGTTGAATCAAAGATGGTCAAGTTTCCTAGCCATGGACATGAGTTGTCATTTGATTAACGGGATCACATCATTAGAGAATGATGTGATTGACTTGACCCATTCCGTTAGCTTAGCATTTGATCGTTTAGTATATTGCTATTGCTTTCTTCATGACTTATACATGTTCCTATGACTATGAGATTATGCAACTCCCGAATACCGGAGGAACACTTTGTGTGCTACCAAACGTCACAACGTAACTGGGTGATTATAAAGGTGCTCTACAGGTGTCTCCGATGGTACTTGTTGAGTTGGCATAGATCGAGATTAGGATTTGTCACTCCAATTGTCGGAGAGGTATCTCTGGGCCCTCTCGGTAATGCACATCACTATAAGCCTTGCAAGCATTGTAACTAATGAGTTAGTTGCGGGATGATGTATTACAGAACGAGTAAAGAGACTTGCCGGTAACGAGATTGAACTAGGTATTGAGATACCGACGATCGAATCTCGGGCAAGTAACATACCGATGACAAAGGGAACAACGTATGTTGTTATGCGGTTTGACCGATAAAGATCTTCGTAGAATATCTGGGAGCTAATATGAGCATCCAGGTTCCGCTATTGGTTATTGACCGTAGACGTGTCTTGGTCATGTCTACATAGTTCTCGAACCCGTAGGGTCCGCACGCTTAACGTTCGGTGACGATCGGTATTATGAGTTTATTTGTTTTGATGTACTGAAGGTAGTTTGGAGTCCCGGATGAGATCGGGGACATGACGAGGAGTCTCGAAATGGTCGAGGCGTAAAGATCGATATATTGGACGACTATATTCGGACATCGAAAAGGTTCCGAGTGATTCGAGTATTTTTTCGAGTACCCGGGAGTTACGGGAATACGGGGGAAGAAGTATTGGGCCTCATGGGCCAAGTGGTGGAAGAGAGGAGGCAGGACAAGGCAGGTCGCGCGCCCCCCTAGCCCAAACCGAATTGGACTAGGGGGCCGGCCCCCCTTTCCTCCTTTCCCCCCTCTCCTTCCTTCTCCCTCCCTTCCTCTTGGTGGACTCCTACTAGGACTTGGAGTCCTAGTAGGACTCCACACTTGGGCGCGCCTCTAGGGCCGGCCAGCCTCCCCTCCTCTCCTCCTTTATATACTAAGGCAAGGGGCACCCATGGACACACAAGTTGATCAGTTGATCTTTTAGCCGTGTGCGGTGCCCCCTCCACCGTAATCCACCTCGGTCATATTGTAGCGGTGCTTAGGCGAAGCCCTGCGTCGGTAGCATCATCATCACCGTCATCACGCCATCGTGCTGACGGAACTCTCCCGCGAAGCTCTGCTGGATCGTGAGTTCGTGGGATGTCACCGAGCTGAACGTGTGCTGAACTCGGAGGTGCCGTGCGTTCGGTACTTGGATCGGTCGGATCGTGATGACGTACGACTACATCAACCGCGTTCTCATAACGCTTTCGCTTACGGTCTACGAAGGTACGTGGACAACACTCTCCCCTCTCGTTGCTATGCATCACCATTATCTTGCGTGTGCGTAGGAATTTTTTTGAAATTACTACGTTCCCCAACAGTGGCATCCGAGCCAGGTTTATGCGTAGATGTTATATGCACGAGTAGAACACAAGTGAGTTGTGGGCGATACTAGTCATACTGCTTACCAGCATGTCATACTTTGATTCGGCGGTATTGTTGGATGAAGCGGCCCGGACCGACATTACGCGTACGCTTACGCGAGACTGGTTCTACCGGGGTGCTTCGCACACAGGTGGCTGGCGGGTGTCTGTTTCTCCAACTTTAGTTGAATCGAGTGTGGCTACCCCGGTCCTTGTGAAGGTTAAAACAGCACATACTTGACGAAATATCATTGTGGTTTTGATGCGTAGGTAAGAACGGTTCTTGCTCAGCCCGTAGCAGGCACGTAAAACTTGCAACAACAAAGTAGAGGACGTCTAACTTGTTTTTGCAGGGCATGTTGTGATGTGATATGGTCAAGACATGATGCTAAATTTTATTGTATGAGATGATCATGTTTTGTAACGGAGTTAGCGGCAACTGGCAGGAGCCATATGGTTGTCGCTTTATTGTATGAAATGCAATCGCCATGTAATTGCTTTACTTTATCACTAAGCGGTAGCGATAGTCGTAGAAGCAATAGTTGGCGAGACGACAACGATGCTACGATGGAGATCAAGGTGTCGCGCCGGTGACGATGGTGATCATGACGGTGCCTTGAAGACGGAGATCAAAGGCACAAGATGATGATGGCCATATCATATCACTTATATTGATTGCATGTGATGTTTACCCTTTATGCATCTTATTTTGCTTAGTTCGACGGTAGCATTATAAGATGATCTCTCACTAAATTTCAAGGTACAAGTGTTCTCCCTGAGTATGCACCGTTGTGACAGTTCTTCATGCTGAGACACCACGTGATGATCAGGTGTGATAAGCTCTACGTTCACATACAATGGGTGCAAGCCAGTTTTGCACACGCAGAATACTCAGTTTAAACTTGACGAGCCTAACATATGCAGATATGGCCTCGGAACACTGGAGACCGAATGGTCGAGCGTGAATCGTATAGAAGATATGATCAACATAGTGATGTTCACCATTGAAAACTACTCCATCTCACGTGATGATCGGACATGGTTTAGTTGATATGGATCACGTGATCACTTAGATGATTAGAGGGATGTCTATCTAAGTGGGAGTTCTTAAGTACTATAATTAATTTAATTTTAATTTATCATAAACTTAGTCCTGGTAGTATTAGCATATCTATGTTGTAGATCAATAGCTAGCGTTTAGCTCCCCTGTTTTATTTTTGATATGTTCCTAGAGGAAACTAAGTTGAAAGATGTTAGTAGCAATGAAGCGGATTGGATCCGTGATCTGAGGATTATCCTCATTGCTGCACAGAAGAATTATGTCCTCGATGCACCGCTAGGTGACAGACCGATTGCAGGAGCAGATGCAGACGTTATGAACGTTTGGCAAGCTCGATATGATGACTACTTGATAGTTTAGTGCACCATGCTTTATGGCTTAGAATCGGGGCTTCAAGGACGTTTTGAAACGCCACGGAGCATATGAGATGTTCCAAGAGTTGAAATTAGTATTTCATACTCATGCCCATGTCGAAAGGTATGAGACCTTTGACAAGTAATTTGCCTACAAGATGGAGGAGAATAGCTCAGCTAGTGAGCATGTGCTCAGAATGTCTGAGTACTACAATCACTTGAATTAAGTGGGAGTTAATCTTCCAGATAAGATAGTGATCGACAGAGTTCTCTAGTCGCTATCACCAAGTTACTAGAACTTCGTGATGAACTATAATATGCAAGGGATAATGGAAACGATTCCCAAGCTCTTCGTGATGCTGAAATCGACGAAGGTAGAAATCAAGAAAAGCATCAAGTATTGATGGTTGACAAGACCACTAGTTTCAAGAAAAGGGCAAAGGGAAGAAGGGGAACTTCAAAAAGAACGGCAAGCAAGTTGCTGCTCCCGTGAAGAAGCCCAAAGCTAGACCCAAGCCTGAAACTGAGTGCTTCTACTGTAAAGGAAATTGTCACTTGAAGTGGAACTGCCCTAGATACTTGCTAGATAAGAAGGATGACAAAGTGAACAAAGGTATATTGGATATACATGTTATTGATGTGTAGTTTACTAGTGTTTAGAGCAACCCCTCGGCATTTGATACTGGTTCAGTTGCTAAGAGTAGTAACTCGAAACAGGAGTTGCAGAATGAACAGAAACTAGTTAAGGGCGAGGTGATGATGTGTGTTGGAAGTAGTTCCAAGATTGATATGATCATCATCGCACACTCCCTATACTTTCGGGATTAGTGTTGAACCTAAATAAGTGTTATTTGGTGTTTGCGTTGAGCATGAATATGATTTGATCATGTTTATTGCAATACGGTTATTCATTTAAGTTAGAGAATAATTGTTATTCTGTTTACATGAATAAAACCTTCTATGGTCATACACCCAATGAAAATGGTTTGTTGTATCTCGATCGTAGTGATACACATATTCATAATATTGAAGCCAAAAGATGCAAAGTTAATAATGATAGTGCAACTTATTTGTGGCACTGCCGTTTAGGTCATATTGGTGTAAAGCGCATGAAGAAACTCCATGCTGATGGGATTTTGGAATCACTTGATGCTTGCAAACCATGCCTTATGGGCAAGATGACTAAGACTCCGTTCTCCGGAACAATGGAACGAGCAACTGACTTATTGGAAATAATACATACTGATGTATGCGATCCGATGAGTGTTGAGGCTCGCGGCGGGTATCGTTATTTTCTGACCTTCACAAATGATTTGAGTAGATATGGGTATATCTACTTGATGAAACACAAGTCTGAAACACTTGAAAAGTTTGAAGATTTTCAGAGTGAAGTAGAGAATCATCGTAACAAGAAAATAAAGTTTCTACGATCTGATCGCAGAGGCAAATATTTGAGTTACGAGTTTGGCCTTCAACCAAAACAATGTGGAATAATTTCACAAACTCATGCCACCTGGAACACCACAGCATAATGGTGTGTTCGAACGTCATAACCGTACTTTATTGGATATAGTGCAATCTATGATGTCTCTTACCGATTTACCACTATCGTTTTGGGGTTATGCATTAGAGACAGCTGCATTCACGTTAAAAATGGCACCATCTAAATCCGTTGAGACGACACCATATGAACTGTGGTTTCACAAGAAACCAAAGTTGTCGTTTCTTAAAGTTTGGGTTGCGATGCTTATGTGAAAAAGTTTCATCCAGATAAGCTCAAACCCAAATCGGAGAAATGTGTCTTCATAGGATAACCAAAGGAGACAGTTGGGTACACCTTCTATCACAGATCCGAAGGCAAGACATTCATTGCTAAGAATGGATCCTTTCTAGAGAAGGAGTTTTTCTCGAAAGAAGTGAGGGGGAGGAAAGTAGAACTTGATGAGGTAACTGTACCTGCTCCCGTATTGGAAAGTAGTTCATCACAGAAATTGGTTCCTGTGACTCCTACACCAATTAGTGAGGAAGGTAATGATGATGATCATGTAACTTCAGATCAAGTTACTACCGAACCTCGTAGGTCAACCAGAGTGAGATCCGCACCAGAGTGGTACGGTAATCCTGTTCTGGAGGTCATGTTACTTGACCATGACGAACCTACGAACTATGAGGAAGCGATGATGAGCCCAGATTCCGCGAAATGGCTTGAGGCCATGAAATCTGAGATGGGATCCATGTATGAGAACAAAGTGTGGACTTTGGTTGACTTGCCCAATGATCGGCAAGCCATAGAAAATAAATGGATCTTCAAGAGGAAGACGGACGCTGATAGTAGTGTTACTATCTACAAAGCTAGACTTGTCGAAAAAGGTTTTGACAAAATTCAAGGTGTTGACTACGATGAGATTTTCTCACTCGTAGCGATGCTTAAGTCTGTCCGAATCATGTTAGCAAATTGCCACATTTTATGAAATCTGGCAAATGGATGTCAAAAACTACATTCCTTAATGGATTTCTTAAAGAAGAGTTGTATATGACGCAACCAGAAGGTTTTGTCGATCCTAAAGGTGCTAAGTAAATGTGCAAGCTCTAGTGATCCATCTATGGACTGGTGCAAGCATCTCGGAGTTGGAATATACGCTTTAATGAGTTGATCAAAGCATATAGTTTTATACAGACTTGCGGTGAAGCCTGTATTTACAAGAAAGTGAGTGGGAGCACTACAACATTTCTGATAAGTATATGTGAATGACATATTGTTGATCGAAAATAATGTAGAATTTTCTGGAAAGCATAAAGGAATATTTGAAAGGAGTTTTTTAAAGAAAGACCTCGGTGAAGCTGCTTACATATTGAGCATCAAGATCTATAGAGATAGATCAAGACGCTTGATAAGTTTTTTCAATGAGTACATACCTTGACAAAATTTTGAAGTAGTTCAAAATGGAACAGACAAAGAAGGAGTTCTTGTCTGTGTTGCAAGGTGTGAAGTTGAGTAAGACTCAAAGCCCGACCACGACAGAAGATAGAGAGAGAATGGAAGTCATTCCCTATGCCTCAGCCATAGGTTCTATAAAGTATGCCATGCTGTGTACCAGATATATTGTGTACCCTACACCGAGTTTGGCAAGGGAGTACAATAGTGATCTAAGAGTTGATCACTGAACAACGGTCAAAATTATCCTTAGTGGACTAAGGATATGTTTCTCAATTATGGAGGTGACAAAAGGTACGTTGTAAAGGGTTACGTCGATGCAAGTTTTGACACTGATCCAGATGACTCTAAGTCTCAATCTGGATACATATTGAAAGTGAGAGCAATTAGCTAAAGTAGCTCCGTGTAGAGCATTGTAGACATAGAAATTTGCAAAATACATACGGATCTGAATTTGGCAGACCCGTTGACTAAACTTCTCTCACAAGCAAACATGATCACACCTTAGTACTGTTTGGGTGTTAATAACATGGTGATGTGAACTAGATTACCGACTCTAGTAAACCCTTTGAGTGTTGGCCACATGGCGATGTGAACTATGGATATTAATCACATGGTGATGTGAACTATTGGTGTTAAATCACATGGCGATGTGAACTAGATTATTGACTCTAGTGCAAGTGGGAGACTGAAGGAAATATGACCTAGAGGCAATAATAAAGTTGTTATTTATATTTCCTTATATCATGATAAATGTTTATTATTCATGCTAGAATTGTATTAACCGGAAACTTAGTACATGTGTGAATACATAGACAAACAGAGTGTCACTAGTATGCCTCTACTTGACTAGCTCATTGAATCAAAGATGGTTAAGTTTCCTAGCCATAGACATGAGTTGTCATTTGATTAATGGGATCACATCATTAGAGAATGATGTGATTGACTTGACCCATTCCATTAGCTTAGCATTTGATCGTTTAGTATATTGCTATTGCTTTCTTCATGACTTATACATGTTCCTATGACTATGAGATTATGCAACTCCCGAATACCGGAGGAATACTTTGTGTGCTACCAAACGTCACAACATAACTGGGTGATTATAAAGGTGCTCTACAGGTGTCTCCGATGGTACTTGTTGAGTTGGCATAGATTGAGATTAGGATTTGTCACTCCGATTGTCAGAGAGGTATCTCTGGGCCCTCTCGGCAATGCACATCACTATAAGCCTTGCAAGCATTGTAACTAATGAGTTAGTTGCGGGATGATGTATTACGGAACGAGTAAAGAGACTTGCCGGTAACGAGATTGAACTAGGTATTGAGATACCGACGATCGAATCTCGGGCAAGTAACATACCGATGACAAAGGGAACAACGTATGTTGTTATGCGGTTTGACCGATAAAGATCTTCGTAGAATATGTGGGAGCCAATATGAGCATCCAGGTTCCGCTATTGGTTATTGACCGGAGACGTGTCTCGGTCATGTCTACATAGTTCTCGAACCCGTAGGGTCCGCACGCTTAACGTTCGGTGACGATCGGTATTATGAGTTTATGTGTTTTGATGTACCGAAGGTAGTTCGGAGTCTCGGATGAGATTGGGGACATGAAGAGGAGTCTCGAAATGGTTGAGACGTAAAGATCGATATATTGGACGACTATATTCGGACATCGGAAAGGTTCCGAATGATTCGGGTATTTTTCGGAGTACCGGAGAGTTACGGGAATACGGGAGAAGAAGTATTGGGCCTCATGGGCCAAGTGGTGGAAGAGAGGAGGCAGGACAAGGCAGGGCGTGCGGCCCCCCTAGCCCAAACCGAATTGGACTAGGGGGTCGGCCCCCCTTTCCTCCTTTCCTCCCTTTCCTTCCTTCTCCCTCCCTTCCTCTTGGTGGACTCCTACTAGGACTTGGAGTCCTAGTAGGACTCCACACTTGGGCGCGCCTCTAGGGCCGACCGGCTCCCCTCCTCTCCTCCTTTATATACTGAGGCAAGGGTCACCCCATGGACACACAAGTTGATTAGTTGATCTTTTAGCCGTGTGCGGTGCCCCCCTCCACCATAATCCACCTTGGTCATATCATAGCGGTGCTTAGGCGAAGCCCTGCGTCGGTAGCATCATCATCACCGTCATCACGCCGTCGTGCTGGCGGAACTCTCCCGCGAAGCTCTGCTGGATCGTGAGTTCGTGGGACGTCACCGAGCTGAACGTGTGCTGAACTCGGAGGTGCCGTGCGTTCGGTACTTGGATCGGACGGATCATGAAGACGTACGACTACATCAACCGCGTTCTCATAACGCTTCCGCTTACGGTCTACGAGGGTATGTGGACAACACTCTCCCCTCTCGTTGCTATGCATCACCATGGTCTTGCCTGTGCGTGGGATTTTTTTTGAAATTACTACGTTCCCCAACATCAATTATAAAGGAGCGGAATCGCTTAACCTAGCTATCGATTGATTATTCCTTGAGTTAACCCGCCACAGGATCTCGCCTTTATATACATAGGTCGAGGCCCTAGGCTTACAAGAGTCCAAGTCGGATCACACAACCTGACCGACTTGGGTTCTAAGTCGCCTTGCCTTGCTAGGCAAGTTGCCATCTGGCGGCACACATCTCCGGGTTACAGCACCCACTCCGGGTTTTGGGCCTTTAACATGCCCGCTTTGTAAGCCGCCTCTAGTCTTCATATCTCATCTTCTTAAGCCCACTTAAGCCCTTATTGTTGAGTCGCCAACAGTGTAACCCGGCCCCTCCTGGGCGGGTCACACAACAGGGTTATATCCCTAACATTAGGCCCCAGATTGATTTGAACTTGTTCTTGTCAATCTTCACTACTTCTGGTTAGCGAGTCTTCTTTGATTTCTTCCAACTAATCCTTGTAACCCGCCATGACGTCATGCGCAATAAATCCAGAAAAAACTTATGACATCACAACGGATCTTTTTTGCATTAACTAGCTATCCAAGAATCGAGGCACCTCCTCTGTTAAGATAATCATGACGCTTTCTCGATTTCCGCGCATGCCATTTTACTGTTTCCCCAACTTCTCCTTATAAATAGGCACGAGGGGCATCCTTTTTCACTTTTACCCCCGTTGCCCCCTGTTCTTCTTCTTCCTCACATCGTCCATCGCAACTGGAGCTCCGCCACCGCTGCTGAACGGCCCTAACCACCCTGTTGAGGCCGCTGCATCACCCTATTCGGTCCAGAAAACTGCGGCGCCCATCTGCTCTTCACCTCAATCATCAGGTAACATCCTTCTTCTTTCCTAGATTCACATTAGGTCATACCAGTTCTTGGTAGTTCATTGGCGTTCGTTCAAGTTCACCCATGCTTTATTTAGAACCGATATTTTAATCCAAAAACAATCCAGAAGTAGTGCGGTAGTAGTTTTAGTCTTTATCTCATATTTTGGACAGATCCCTTCTTCCTGTACATCAATGCCCAGTTTGCTAGTTCTTCCACTGTCATGTTCTAGGTTTAGCAATTATGCATCTTTTCCTGAACTGCCGTAGATATGTAATTGTAGCTATAATCTGCAAAACTTGTTTGTCCAACACTTCGCAAAATTTCCACAAACTTGAACCTGTAGATAGTTGACCCGCCCTTCACCTTACGGGTGGCTTAATATTAAATTTGTAACCCGCCAAGAATCTCCAAAATAGCTTATCTCAATTAACCCGCCATTATTTAACCCAGCTTATAATCCTGCCTTATTTGTAATTTACTCTCGTACCTTTAGGCTGCCCAATATGACTATCTGCAACTAGGAGCGCTATCTGGTTACCAAAGAAATCCTCAGTGATTTCGTAGGTCAAGGCCTGTTAGCGACTGAACAGGAGATCGGATGGCGAATTAGCAAAGGAGAGACCATCCCTACTCCTGCTGAAGGGGAAATTGTAATCTTCACTGATCATATTCTCAGGGGGTTTTCCCCGCCCGGGTCTAAATTTTTCCGGGACCTCCTCCACTACTTCAACTTGCATCCTCAAGATATAGGTCCAACTCTATATCCAACATTTGCTGTTGGAAATATGCCCTAGAGGCAATAATAAAATGGTTATTATTATATTTCCTTGTTCATGATAATTGTCTATTGTTCATGCTATAATTGTGTTATTCGGAAATCGTAATACATGTGTGAACACATAGACCACAACATGTCCCTAGTGAGCCTCTAGTTGACTAGCTCATTGATCAACAAATAGTCATGGTTTCCTGACTATGGACATTGGATGTCATTGATAACGGGATCACATCATTAGGAGAATGATGTGATGGACAAGACCCAATCCTAAGCATAACACAAAAGATCGTGTAGTTCGTTTGCTAGAGCTTTTCCAATGTCAAGTATCATTTCCTTAGACCATGAGATCGTGCAACTCCCGGATGCCGTAGGAGTGCTTTGGGTGTACCAAACGTCACAACGTAATTGGGTGACTATAAAGGTGCACTACGGGTATCTCCGAAAGTGTCTGTTGGGTTGGCACAGATCGAGACTGGGTTTGTCACTCCGTATGACGGAGCGGTATCTCTGGGCCCACTCGGTAATGCATCATCATAATGAGCTCAGTGTGACCAAGTGTCTGGTCACGGGATCATGCATTACGGTACGAGTAAAGTGACTTGCCGGTAACGAGATTGAACGAGGTATTGGGATACCGACGATCGAATCTCGGGCAAGTAACGTACCGATTGACAAAGGGAATTGTATACGGGATTGATTGAATCCTCGACATCGTGGTTCATCCGATGAGATCATCGTGGAACATGTGGGAGCCAACATGGGTATCCAGATCCCGCTGCTGGTTATTGACCGGAGAGTTGTCTCGGTCATGTCTGCATGTCTCCCGAACCCGTAGGGTCTACACACTTAAGGTTCGGTGACGCTAGGGTTGTAGAGGTATTAGTATGCGGAAACCCGAAAGTTGTTCGGAGTCTCGGATGAGATCCCGGACGTCACGAGGAGTTCCGGAATGGTCCGGAGGTGAAGAATTATATATAGGAAGTCCAGTTTCGGCCACCGGGAAAGTTTTGGGGGTTATCGGTATTGTACCGGGACCACCGGAAGGGTCCCGGGGGTCCACCGGGTGGGGCCACCTGTCCCAGAGGGCCCCATGGGCTGAAGTGGGGAGGGGAAGCAGCCACTGGTGGGCTGGTGCGCCCCCCTTGGGCCTCCCCTGCGCCTAGGGTTGGAAACCCTGGGGGTGGGGGGCGCCCCACTTGGCTTGGGGGCAAGCCACCCCCTTGGCCGCCGCCCCCCCTCAGATGGGATCTCCAGGGGGCCGGCTCCCCCCAGGGCCCCTATAAATAGTGGGGGGGGAGGGAGGGCAGCAGCACCACAGCCCCTGGCGCCTCCCTCTCCCCCTGCAACACCTCTCCCTCCCGCTTGCGCTTGGTGAAGCCCTGCCGGGATCCCCGCTACTTCCACCACCACGCCGTCGTGCTGCTGGATCTCCATCAACCTCTCCTTCCCCCTTGCTGGATCAAGAAGGAGGAGACGTCGCTGCTCCGTACGTGTGTTGAATGCGGAGGTGCCGTCCGTTCGGCGCTCGGTCATCGGTGATTTGGATCACGACGAGTACGACTCCATCAACCCCGTTCACTTGAACGCTTCCGCTCGTGATCTACAAGGGTATGTAGATGCACTCCTTTCCCCTCGTTGCTAGTAAACTCCATAGATGGATCTTGGTGATGCGTAGAAAATTTTAAAATTCTGCAACGATCCCCAACAGTGGCATCATGAGCCAGGCCTATGCGTAGTTACTATGCACGAGTAGAACACAAAGCAGTTGTGGGCGTAGATGTTGTCAATTTTTCTTGCCACTACTAGTCTTATCTTGTTTCGGCGGCATTGTGGGATGAAGCGGCCCGGACCGACCTTACACGTACGCTTACGTGAGACAGGTTCCACCGACTAACATGCACTAGTTGCATAAGGTGGCTAGCGGGTGTCTGTCTCTCCCACTTTAGTCGGAACGGATTCGATGAAAAGGGTCCTTATGAAGGGTAAATAGAAATTGGCATATCACATTGTGGTTTTACGTAGGTAAGAAACGTTCTTGCTAGAAACCTATAGAAGCCACGTAAAAACTTGCAACAACAATTAGAGGACGTCTAACTTGTTTTTGCAGCATGTGCCTTGTGATGTGATATGGCCAGAATATGTGATGAATGATATATGTGATGTATGAGATTGATCACGTTCTTGTAATAGGAATCACGACTTGCATGTCGATGAGTATGACAACCGGCAGAAGCCATAGGAGTTGTCTTTATTTTTTGTATGACCTGCGTGTCATTGAATAACGCCATGTAAATTACTTTACTTTATTGCTAAACACGTTAGCCATAGAAGTAGAAGTAATCATTGGCGTGACAACTTCATGAAGACACGATGATGGAGATCATGATGATGGAGATCATGGTGTCATGCCGGTGACGAAGATGATCATGGCGCCCCGAAGATGGAGATCAAAGGAGCAAAATGATATTGGCCATATCATGTCACTATTTGATTGCATGTGATGTTTATCATGTTTTACATCTTATTTGCTTAGAACGACGGTAGTAAGGAAGATGATCCCTTATAATAATTTCAAGAAAGTGTTCCCCCTAACTGTGCACCGTTGCGAAGGTTCGTTGTTTCGAAGCACCACGTGATGATCTGGTGTGATAGATTCTAACGTTCGCATACAACGGGTGTTGACGAGCCTAGCATGTACAGACATGGCCTCGGAACACACGCAATACACTTAGGTTGACTTGACGAGCCTAGCATGTACAGGCATGGCCTCGGAACACGGAAGACCGAAAGGTCGAGCATGAGTCGTATAGAAGATACGATCAACATGGAGATGTTCACCGATCTTGACTAGTCCGTCTCACGTGATGATCGGACACGGCCTAGTTAACTCGGATCATGTTTCACTTAGATGACTGGAGGGATGTCTATCTGAGTGGGAGTTCATTGAATAATTTGATTAGATGAACTTAATTATCATGAACTTAGTCTAAAATCTTTACAATATGTCTTGTAGATCAAATGGCCCACGTTTGCCCTCAACTTCAACGCGTTCCTAGAGAAAACCAAGCTGAAAGATGATGGCAGCAACTATACGGACTGGGTCCGGAACCTGAGGATCATCCTCATAGCTGCCAAGAAAGATTATGTCCTAGAAGCACCGCTAGGTGAAGCACCCATCCCTAAGAACCAAGACGTTATGAATGCTTGGCAATCACGTGCTGATGATTACTCCCTCGTTTAGTGCGGCATGCTTTACAGCTTAGAACCGGGGCTCCAAAAGCGTTTTGAGAAACATGGAGCATATGAGATGTTCGAAGAGCTGAAAATGGTTTTCCAAGCTCATGCCCGGGTCTAGAGAATATGAAGTCTCCGACAAGTTCTTCAGTTGTAAAATGGAGGAAAATAGTTTTGTCAGTGAGCACATACTCAAAATGTCTGGGTTACACAACCGCTTGTCTCAGCTGGGAGTTAATCTCCCGGATGACGCGGTCATTGACAGAATCCTTCAGTCGCTTCCACCAAGCTACAAGAGCTTTGTGATGAACTTCAATATGCAGGGGATGGAAAAGACCATCCCTGAGGTATATTCAATGCTGAAATCAGCGGAGGTAGAGATCAAAAAGGAACATCAAGTGTTGATGGTGAATAAAACCACTAAGTTCAAGAAAGGCAAGGGTAAGAAGAACTTCAAGAAAGACGGCAAGGGAGTTGCCGCGCCCGGTAAGCCAGTTGCCGGGAAGAAGCCAAGGAATGGACCCAAGCCTGAGACTGAGTGCTTTTATTGCAAGGGAAGTGGTCACTGGAAGCGGAACTGCCCCAAATACTTAGCGGACAAGAAGGCCGGCAACACCAAAGGTATATGTGATATACATGTAATTGATGTGTACCTTACCAGTACTCGTAGTAGCTCCTGGGTATTTGATACCGGTGCGGTTGCTCATATTTGTAACTCAAAGCAGGAGCTGCGAAATAAGCGGAGACTGGCGAAGGACGAGTTGACGATGCGTGTCGGGAATGGTTCCAAGGTCGATGTGATCGCCGTCGGCACGCTACCTCTGCATTTACCTAAGGGATTAGTTTTAAACCTCAATAATTGTTATTTAGTGCCAGCTTTGAGCATGAACATTGTATCTGGATCTCGTTTAATTCGAGATGGCTACTCATTTAAATCCGAGAATAATGGTTGTTCTATTTATATGAGAGATATGTTTTATGGTCATGCCCCGCTGGTCAATGGTTTATTCTTGATGAATCTCGAACGTGATGTTACACATATTCATAGTGTGAATACCAAAAGATGTAAAGTTGATAATGATAGTCCCACATACTTGTGGCACTTCCGCCTTGGTCACATTGGTGTCAAACGCATGAAGAAGCTCCATGCAGATGGACTTTTGGAGTCTCTTGATTACGAATCATTTGACACGTGCGAACCATGCCTCATGGGTAAGATGACCAAGACTCCGTTCTCCGGAACAATGGAGCGAGCAACCAACTTATTGGAAATCATACATACTGATGTGTGCGGTCCAATGAGTGTTGGGGCTCGCGGTGGCTATCGTTATGTTCTCACTCTCACTGATGATTTAAGTAGATATGGGCATGTCTACCTAATGAAACACAAGTCTGAAACCTTTGAAAAGTTCAAGGAATTTCAGAGTGAGGTTGAGAATCAATGTGACAGAAAAATAAAGTTCCTGCGATCAGATCGTGGAGGGGAATATTTAAGTCACGAATTTGGCACACACTTAAGGAAATGTGGAATCGTTTCACAACTCACGCCGCCTGGAACACCTCAGCGAAATGGTGTGTCCGAACGTCGTAATCGCACTCTATTGGATATGGTGCGATCTATGATGTCTCTTACCGATCTACCGCTCTCATTTTGGGGCTATGCTTTAGAGACTGCCGCATTCACTTTAAATAGGGCTCCGTCGAAATCCGTTGAGACGACACCGTATGAATTATGGTTTGGGAAGAAACCTAAGCTGTCGTTTCTAAAAGTTTGGGGATGCGATGCTTATGTCAAGAAACTTCAACCTGAAAAGCTCGAACCCAAGTCGGAAAAATGCGTCTTCATAGGATACCCTAAGGAAACCATTGGGTATACCTTCTACCTTAGATCCGAAGGCAAGATCTTTGTTGCCAAGAACGGGTCCTTTCTGGAGAAAGAGTTTCTCTCGAAAGAATTAAGTGGGAGGAAAGTGGAACTTGATGAGGTGATAGTCACCCCTTCCGAACCGGAAAGTAGCGCAGCGCGGGAAGATGTTCCTGTGGTGCCTACACCGACTGGGGAGGAAGTTAATGATGATGATCATGAAGCTTCGGATGAAGTTACTGCTGAACTTCGTAGGTCCACAAGGACACGTTCCGCACCAGAGTGGTACGGCAACCCTGTCCTGGAAATCATGTTGTTAGACAACGGTGAACCTTCGAACTATGAAGAAGCGATGGCGGGCCCGGATTCCAACAAATGGCTTGAAGCCATGCAATCCGAGATAGGATCCATGTATGAAAACGAAGTATGGACTTTGACTGACTTGCCCGATGATCGGCGAGCCATAGAAAATAAATGGATCTTTAAGAAGAAGACGGACGCGGATGGTAATGTTACCATCTATAAAGCTCGACTTGTCGCTAAGGGTTATCGACAAGTTCAAGGGGTTGACTACGATGAGACTTTCTCACCCGTAGCGAAGCTGAAGTCCGTCCGAATCATGTTAGCAATTGCCGCATACTATGATTATGAGATATGGCAGATGGACGTCAAAACGACATTCCTTAACGGCTTTCTTAAGGAAGAATTGTATATGATGCAGCCGGAAGGTTTTGTCGATCCTAAGAATGCTAACAAGGTATGCAAGCTCCAGCGCTCCATCTATGGGCTGGTGCAAGCATCTCGGAGTTGGAACATTCGATTTGATGAGATGATCAAAGCGTTTGGGTTTACACAGACTTATGGAGAAGCCTGTGTTTACAAGAAAGTGAGTGGGAGCTCTGTAGCATTTCTCTTATTATATGTGGATGACATATTATTGATGGGAAATGATATAGAATTCTTGGAAAGTATAAAGGCCTATTTGAATAAGTGTTTTTCAATGAAGGACCTTGGAGAAGCTGCTTATATATTAGGCATCAAGATCTATAGAGATAGATCAAGACGCCTCATTGGTCTTTCACAAAGTACGTACCTTGACAAGATATTGAAGAAGTTCAATATGGATCAGTCCAAGAAGGGGTTCTTGCCTGTATTGCAAGGTGTGCAATTGAGCACGGCTCAATGCCCGACCACGACAGAAGATAGAGAAAAGATGAGTGTCATCCCCTATGCCTCGGCCATAGGGTCTATTATGTATGCCATGCTGTGTACCAGACCTGATGTAAACCTTGCCGTAAGTTTGGTAGGAAGGTACCAAAGTAATCCCGGCATGGAACACTGAACATCGGTCAAGAATATCCTGAAGTACCTGAAAAGGACTAAGGATATGTTTCTCGTATATGGAGGTGACGAAGAGCTCGTCGTAAAGGGTTACGTCGACGCTAGCTTCGACACAGATCTGGATGACTCGAAGTCACAAACCGGATACGTGTATATTTTGAATGGAGGGGCAGTAAGCTGGTGCAGTTGCAAGCAAAGCGTCGTGGCGGGATCTACATGTGAAGCGGAGTACATGGCGGCCTTAGAGGCAGCACAAGAAGCAATCTGGATGAAGGAGTTCATTACCGACCTAGGGGTGATTCCCAATGCGTCGGGCCCGATGACTCTCTTCTGTGACAACACTGGAGCTATTGCCCTTGCCAAGGAGCCCAGGTTTCACAGGAAGACCAGGCATATCAAGCGTCGCTTCAACTCCATTCGTGAAAGTGTTCAAAATGGAGACATAGATATTTGTAAAGTACATACGGACCTGAATGTAGCAGATCCGTTGACTAAACCTCTCCCTAGAGCAAAACATGATCAACACCAGGACTCCATGGGTGTTCAATTCATCACAATGTAACTAGACTATTGACTCTAGTGCAAGTGGGAGACTGTTGGAAATATGCCCTAGAGGCAATAATAAAATGGTTATTATTATATTTCCTTGTTCATGATAATTGTCTATTGTTCATGCTATAATTGTGTTATCCGGAAATCGTAATACATGTGTGAACACATAGACCACAACATGTCCCTAGTGAGCCTCTAGTTGACTAGCTCGTTGATCAACAGATAGTCATGGTTTCCTGACTATGGACATTGGATGTCATTGATAACGGGATCACATCATTAGGAGAATGATGTGATGGACAAGACCCAATCCTAAGCATAGCACAAAAGATCGTGTAGTTCGTTTGCTAGAGCTTTTCCAATGTCAAGTATCATTTCCTTAGACCATGAGATTGTGCAACTCCCGGATGCCGTAGGAGTGCTTTGGGTGTACCAAACGTCACAACGTAACTGGGTGACTATAAAGGTGCACTACGGGTATCTCCGAAAGTGTCTGTTGGGTTGGCACGGATCGAGACTGGGATTTGTCACTCCGTATGACGGAGAGGTATCTCTGGGCCCACTCGGTAATGCATCATCATAATGAGCTCAATGTGACCAAGTGTCTGGTCACGGGATCATGCATTACGGTACGAGTAAAGTGACTTGCCGGTAACGAGATTGAACGAGGTATTGGGATACCGACGATCGAATCTCGGGCAAGTAACGTACCGATTGACAAAGGGAATTGTATACGGGATTGATTGAATCCTCGACATCGTGGTTCATCCGATGAGATCATCGTGGAACATGTGGGAGCCAACATGGGTATCCAGATCCCGCTGTTGGTTATTGACCGGAGAGTTGTCTCGGTCATGTCTGCATGTCTCCCGAACCCGTAGGGTCTACACACTTAAGGTTCGGTGACGCTAGGGTTGTAGAGATATTAGTATGCGGAAACCCGAAAGTTGTTCGGAGTCCCGGATGAGATCCCGGACGTCACGAGGAGTTCCGGAATGGTCCGAAGGTGAAGAATTATATATAGGAAGTCCAGTTTCGGCCACCGGGAAAGTTTCGGGGGTTATCGGTATTGAACCGGGACCACCGGAAGGGTCCCGGGGGTCCATCGGGTGGGGCCACCTGTCCCGGAGGGCCCCATGGGCTGAAGTGGGGAGGGCAACCAGCCACTGGTGGGCTGGTGCGCCCCCCTTGGGCCTCCCCTGCGCTTAGGGTTGGAAACCCTGGGGGTGGGGGGCGCCCCACTTGGCTTGGGCGGCAAACCACCCCCTTGGCCGCCGCCCCCTCAGATGGGATCTCCAGGGGGCCGACTCCCCCCAGGGCCCCTATAAATAGTGGGGGGAGGGAGGGCAGCAGCACCACAGCCCCTGGCGCCTCCCTCTCCCCCTGCAACACCTCTCCCTCCCGCTTGCGCTTGGCGAAGCCCTGCCGGGATCCCCGCTACTTCCACCACCACGCCGTCGTGCTGCTGGATCTCCATCAACCTCTCCTTCCCCCTTGTTGGATCAAGAAGGAGGAGACGTCGCTGCTCCGTACGTGTGTTGAACGCGGAGGTGCCGTCCGTTCGGCGCTCGGTCATCGGTGATTTGGATCACGACGAGTACGACTCCATCAACCCCGTTCACTTGAACGCTTCTGCTCACGATCTACAAGGGTATGTAGATGCACTCCTTTCCCCTCGTTGCTAGTAAACTCCATAGATGGATCTTGGTGATGCGTAGAAAATTTTAAAATTCTGCAACGATCCCCAACATTTGCCACTTCCAAATCTTTTGTGAGGTTTATCTACAAATAGAACCTACCGTTGCTCTCTTTAAAGAGTTCTTTTACATAAACCGCCAAACTGAATGCTAGAACAGCCCAAGCCAAGAATTAGGCGGGGTCTCTATCCAGAGACGAAGAGACAACAACTTTCCTTCCACAATCCTGCCAAACCACCCTAATGGATGGGTGACCACTTGGTTTTATAGCAAAGACACTGCTCCAGCAACTGAGAATCCTCTGCCTGGTTTTAGAGCTGAGCGTCTTCCATCAGATTTTGACCCACCAAGCAAAATCATCCCAGAAGAACATTCCTAGGCCTTCCCATTTCTCTCCAAGGCTAAAGCTTTATTAGCCCATGGGTTGATTGGAGTGGATTTGACCCGGTGCTGGGTCTCTTGGAAAATACTCCCGCTAAGCCGCCTTCCTGGTTTAATGTGTGATTATTCTGGCGAGCCAAACGACCCTCAACGGTACACTAAAGACAACTTTACAACTGAAGAAGTCTTTAAGACTATGAGGACCTTACTGGGCGGGTCTCAAGAAAACTGCAACAAAGTTGGCCTACCGCCATTTTTAAACAAAATCCAGCTCCACCTGTAAGTGTTTACCCTCATTCGGCTCAATATGTTTTAAATCCATGTCATGCCTTGCTTATGTAATCTTTTCCATACTTACACAGACCAACTCCGCCTTCTGGACCAAGAAGCCAAAAACTATCGTGGCCAAGACCCGGGCCAACAAGAAAGTAAAGAAGAATAAGACGGTTACCATTACCGAGCCGACTGCTGTGGGTGAGTCAGCAGATGTTGAGAACCAATCCGACGTAGAACTTGACTCGCTTGGCTGACTATTTATTGAACTAGCTGACACCCTTTCCTCATAGGAAGGGGCTGCTACAAGCTGGGCTGACGATACTGAGGTAATTCTCGTTTCATCCGGTTCAGACTCCGCTCCTTCAAAGAAAATACGGCGGGTTGTCCGGAAAATAAAATTTTCTCACCCAGATGCTCAGTTAGATCCACACTTTATTTTGAAGAAGGCTCAATATGATACAAGACGCCAGACACGGAGTGGCGGCTCAGGTGAATTATTGGCCGGGTTAAGTAATGAGCCCTCTTCCCGTAAACGCCTAGCTAAGGTACCACGCCATCCAACCTCGATTTTACCCAAAGCTGGTCTTATAAGACATCCTCTTAATCCCTCTGACCCTGACTACCAGGGGTCGCCACCTTCCTCTGGCGACTCAACAGGAACACAACTTCCTCCTTTTGTCGTTGCTCATGGGTAAGTACTTTCATTTGTATATAATGTTCTTGTACTTATATACTCACACATTTTTATCTGCTTGTCTCAGGGGCAAAGCAAAAGGAGGTAAAAAACAAAAGGTGGGCGGCTCTTCCGAAGACCCTAAGGGTTCTGAGCCGGAGAAGCAAACAACGGAGAATCCGGAGGCCCCCATCTAAGACCCCGAAGAGCCTATCAATGATCGGCCGCCACAAATTGATGCTTTGGTCCTTGAACTGATGAGGACATGACTACCTTGGATACGACCAAAAATATTGCATACATGCATATTTGTCAGGTGATTTCTAGTGCAAAATATTCAATAATCTATTTATGTTATCCAGAACAAAAATACTTCACACACTTTTGTGTTTTGTCTAATTGCAGGTGTATGGGACATTTGTACAATCCACATATGAAGATAAGGCAAAAGGAGAAGTTTAGGTTCTGTTCAAAAAGTCCTCTCACGTCACTTTTGGGCCAAGAGAAGATAGAGTCCAAGTCTCTCACGTTCTGGATTCAGATTCGGACTGCACAGACATACCTGACTCAAAACGCCAACAACTTTTTCATACGGACTCCGAATTGGGTGATTCTTTTTTTGTTGGAAACTAGATTTCGTGCTCTTTCCAACCCAATTGGATTCACCTTTAAATTCGTCCGGAGCATTGAGTTATGGTCGAAACAATCTGACGTTGCACCAGAATCCGAGTCAAACTACAAGTCCAAAGGTGTTGCATCACCTCCACTTGGGCCCATGAGCCTTGTACGACCTAGGGTTGGTTTTAGGCTGCCTTGGGACGTCCTCCCACCTCCTTGGCCGCCACCCCTTGCTCCTATATAAGTAGATCCATCTAGTAGCTTTTTCCTTGGAATTTGTTTAGTTAAAAGTTAGCCATTGCAACTTCGTGAACTTCGTTTGTGTCCAACGACCAGACCAAGACCGCTTACGGATTCCCACCACTATCAATACTTCATATATATTCGCAATATTCAGATTGCATTATCATATTCTTGCTCGTTCTTCGATTGCTTGCAGGAATAGACCTTCGTGGTCAGGCTGATCGTGCTTCCGGCATCGTCAGTAACCTCAGGAGATTGGTTTAGCGATTGATAAGGCGCAACGTCGTGCACGTTTGTAGTCGGATCGTCAAAGTCGTCTCCACCAAACCGATAGTTATCATCTCATCGAAAGATCGGGACACCCTCACCTCTATCAAGTGGTATAAGTTTTCAGGTTGCTCGATGAGAATTTCCAGTTTCCCCTAGATTAGATTTATTTTCTTACCTATTGTCCAAGAAAAAGCCACAAAAAAGTTAGATCTATTCATCCTTTTGTCCAAGCCAGTCTGAGCCTTTGCAATTTTCTATTCATTGTTTGCATTATTGAATTATCGGTTGCATCGTCGTGTCGAGTTGCTGGTCTTAGGGTCTAGTTCGTTTAGAGTTTCGAGTTCTGTTCACATTAGTCACGTCGCCGCTGCATCGTTATCCCTTCTGCTGTCCACCACACCATCCATCAAATTCCACCATGTGCTACCCATAGTTCATTGTCACAATCATAGTTGAGGTCGTTCACATCTTCGCTTGATCCAATCTGCATCTTATCTAGTTTGTCTTGGAAAGAGGGAGAGAAAAAAAAAGACAGAGAAAAAAAAGAGAGAAAAAAAAGAAAAAGAAGTCAGAAAAAAAAGAGAAAGAAAAAAAAAGTGTGAGGAAAAAAACAGAGAAGAAAAAAAACAAAATTCGGATCTATCTAGACTCAATCTCGTAGTTGAATTCGGATTGGAATCTGTTTTGTGCACTGTTTAGTAAAACAGGCATACCTTCCTCATACAAAGTCCGTTTTGACTCCGCGAGTACTCAAATGAAAGCTAGCGATGAGCCGCATCTAAATAGTTGCAGAGACTAGTTCAATATTTGACACCTCAAAATCGTCTTCTAAATAGGTCTTTTTGCCCTCCGAAGTTCGCGGACGCAGCTTATTCCAGTTTTTCAAGCCAGTTTCAGAATTCTTTCACTCCTCATATCAACTCGGAATTGAGTGATTCTTTTTGCATTGGAAAGCTTGAGTTAGTAGCATTCTTTGAAAAAAATTATCAGAAAATTGGCACAAACTTTTCAAGAGGAAAGTTGGAGAGAGTTGTTGTATATCCTGCTTGGCAGTTGTTTTTCATCATTATCTTTACTGCCGTTGTGATCTTCACTTATATCTTGCTGTCCAGAGCTACTTAGTATCCTTCATTGATGCTAGTTGTGCTACGCCGTGACCTCATTAGTGTTCTAGGCTCGCGTCTCTAGTCCGGTCTAGCCTAGGACCAGCACAGTACCGTCGTTGAGCGTTTATTCAACATTGCATCTCTGAATTGATTATTGCTAATATTTTGCTACCATATATAGCCAACCCAGCTCCACATATTTCTACACCGTGTATACGTACGTTCCCCTAGCAATCGCTTTACTCAATCTTTGGAGTTATTTGACACCGCTGGTTGCCTGTCACCAGCTGCTGCTTGGTAAGAACTTGCAAGATATTGATATTTGCTTTACTGTGAGCGCTTTACCACCACATCCTAGTAGTTCATAGGAACATTATTCTTGAATTTTGTTTCTTGTTTCTACTAATCATGACAAGATCTAGAGTCAATTCATGGGGTTTGTCGATCGTGGGAGATGTGCCATCACCTATGCAAATACCACAACCGTCACGAGAGGTGCACAAACATCCAAATGCACATGATCAGGTTAATATTTCTATACCACCATTTAATGGCCGTTTTAGACCTGCTTTATATATTGAATGGGAGTTTGACCTAAATAATATATTTGCTTCCAATAATTTTGATGTACGTAAAAAAGCTAAGGTTGCGGTTGGTTCTTTCACTAGTTATGCTGTAGTTTGGTGGAGTGAATATTGTCGGTTACACCCTAATGATATACCTACTACTTGGGATGATTTGAAACTTGCCATGCGACATACATTCGTTCCCGCTTATTATACTCGTGACATGATTACAAAGTTGCAACATTTAAAACAAGGTAGTGACACCGTAACGAAATATTATGATACTTTACAAACTACCTTGCTGCATTCCTCTTTAGAAGAAAGTGAAGAAGATTTTATGGATAGATTTTGGGGAGGATTAAATCGTGACATTCAGGAGATACTAATACATGAAGAGTGTTATCCTATGGACCATTTGTTTCATCTTGCTTGCAAAGCTGAACAGGAAATAAAACGACGTGTTGCGCACAAGGAGAACAAGCGCGAGATGCACATTCCAAGAGTTGATACGGTTGTCCCTTCAACTACTAAGCATACTATGACAACCACATCCATTGTTGTGAGGACTACATCACCTCCACCATGTGACACATCATCACCGAGAGTGCCTACCTCATCTGAGTTGATCATAAGAGGTAATGACAAAGGTACTAATCTTCCACTTCCACATGAGTATGATGAATGTCTTGTCAATTTAAGTGCATCATGCGGTGAGCTACCCACTACTTTGATCACACCAGCTACCTTAGAGGACTATGTTGATGATTTGACTTTGCCATGTGATCAAACAATTTTGAGTGAGCCCATTGAATTAACTATCGATGCAAAAGAATCAAGTGAATCAGGGAATAAATCAGATTTGGATCAAATATGTTTGAAAATAATTGTGCCAATGTTTAATCATTTTGATATGACCTCTAATCTTGGTGATGGTTCATCAATGTTGGGATGGTTTAATGATGAATATTGTCCATCTTTTCATATGAATAAGAGCTTCACTTATATGTGCAAACTGAGTTGCAATACTTTCATGCCTTCTACTTCTTGTGATAATATTTTGGCTTTATATTTTATTAACTATGAAAGTTACTCATGTATACATGTGTCATATGTGCAAAATCCACGGGAAGTAAAAATGGATGACATATACATATACAACATGTACACCTTGTCTCTTTTGTTAGCCACATTTCAGATTAAGCAACGCCGAGGACGGCTTTGTTTTCAAGAAGTGGAGGATGATGAGGACATGACTACCTTGGATACGACCAAAAATATTGCATACATGCATATTTGTCAGGTGATTTCTAGTGCAAACTATTCAATAATCTATTTATGTTATCCAGAACAAAAATACTTCACACACTTTTGTGTTTTGTCTAATTGCAGGTGTATGGGACATTTGTACAATCCACATATGAAGATAAGGCAAAAGGAGAAGTTTAGGTTCTGTTCAAAAAGTCCTCTCACGTCACTTTTGGGCCAAGATAAGATAGAGTCCAAGTCTCTCACGTTCTGGATTCAGATTCGGACTGCACAGACATACCTGACTCAAAACGCCAACAACTTTTTCATACGGACTCCGAATTGGGTGATTCTTTTTTTGTTGGAAACTAGATTTCGTGCTCTTTCCAACCCAATTGGATTCACCTTTAAATTCGTCCGGAGCATTGAGTTATGGTCGAAACAATCTGACGTTGCACCAGAATCCGAGTCAAACTACAAGTCCAAAGGTGTTGCATCACCTCCACTTGGGCCCATGAGCCTTGTACGACCTAGGGTTGGTTTTAGGCTGCCTTGGAACGTCCTCCCACCTCCTTGGCCGCCACCCCTTGCTCCTATATAAGTAGATCCATCTAGTAGCTTTTTCCTTGGAATTTGTTTAGTTAAAAGTTAGCCATTGCAACTTCGTGTATTTCGTTTGTGTCCAACGACCAGACCAAGACCGCTTACGGATTCCCACCACTATCAATACTTCATATATATTCGCAATATTCAGATTGCATTATCATATTCTTGCTCGTTCTTCGATTGCTTGCAGGAATAGACCTTCGTGGTCAGGCTGATCGTGCTTCCGGCATCGTCAGTAACCTCAGGAGATTGGTTTAGCGATTGATAAGGCGCAACGTCGTGCATGTTTGTAGTCGGATCGTCAAAGTCGTCTCCACCAAATCGATAGTTATCATCTCATCGAAAGATCGGGACACCCTCGCCTCTATCATGAACCAATGGATATTGAGACTAACCCAGCTGCCCATCATGATCCACCAAATCCTAAGCCGCCCAGTCCTGCCAAGCCCACTGATGAGAGTCATGCCATTACCGATGCTGAAGACATCACTATTACCGGGTCAGCTTTTAAGCCGCGCGAGGTCTCCAGAGTCCTAATTAAGCACTCGGCCAAAGAAGAAACACCTTTGCTGGAGAAAGGCAAGGACAAATTGGACTTAGAAGATTACTCATCTTATAATGCTAGTGAAATCCACACAGGCTACCTAAGCCGCCTCCATACGAGCCGTGATCTGGAGGCCAGCTTAGTAAACCCGATGAAGCAAAGATATGAGGTATGCTCTTAACCCCTTTCCACCTTAGTATATATGCATACTTATGTAGCCGCCAAGTCTTGAGTATAGGAAAAGGCATTGAGTATGTATTAAGACTTCATGTATATCTTCCAAAATGTAACCCCCAAGGGCCGGTTTGTCTTGAAATGATGAGCCAGGTCTTTAAATTATTGTTAGAGCCAAAATATGTAGCTCCCAAGGGCCGACTTACCTGGATAAGATGAGCCAGGTCTCACAATCAATGTTAAAAACCAAATCCGTAGCCCCTAAGGGCCGGCTTATCTGAACAAGATGAGCTGGGTCTTGTAGACTGAAATGATGTACATTAGCCCCCAAGTGCCAAGTGTATTGCTTGCAATGCGATTGGAACTTGAATCATTATATCTTGTTAACCCGATATATTGTGTTATAACCACTATCTCAATCTCTTATTTCAGAAGCTTTGAACCCGAAAGAGGCGCAGCTTGGCGACTTAACAAAGAATATAGAACTTCAACAAGCTGCAACTATCATAGCTAAGTCAAAGTTGAGAACGTCATTGGAAGAACTTCAAAAAAAAATCAAGGCAGGCTTCAATACTGAAAGAACCACCTGAGAGACCGACAAGGCTGCACTGTTGAAGAGGGCGAAAGAAGCTGAGAAGCAACTTAAGCCGGTCACTGAGGAACTTGCCGGCTTAAAAAAACATATATCCCAAATGACAGCTGCCATCTTTGGTAAGTTTAAAACTTGTATTTAGTTGCAGCCAATCATACTTCAATTGAAATATTGTAACCCGCCTAGCGACTCAAAACACCTGACCGCTTAATTCGACTAACTTGCTTTATAATTTATATGACAGGTGCCAGGAGCGCCAATCTTGGCCAAAACATGCTTTTGAAGCTCAAAGTTGTCTACTCATTAACAGAGCAACTTTATGCTGGGAGTCTACGAACCCTTGTGGCTATAGCAAGTTTCAAGAAACCTCCAACTACTATTAAAACTGTACTGGAACATTTGTCAACCGTGCCATCGCAGATTGAGGAAATAAAGCTATCAGCCGCCCGCGCAGGGGCCCTTAATGCTTTGAGCTGGGCTAAAGCCTGGCAAGCGGAACTAGACCCGGCAGAAATGGGCAGTGGTGTCCTTAATTCAATGCCGATGGCTCAGTCTTTCAAGCAGAAGACTTTGCCAAATATGCTAGGGAGATGCGGCCACTAGCGTGTCAACTTGCTCAAGAGGTTGATCTTTCCAAATATCAAGCGGCTTATGATAGCAACAACACCAAGATCAACCGCCATCTCATGAAATTATTGATTTAATTCCTCCCAGGCGTAAGCACGACTTTACCCTTGATCTTGACCCTTCGCTTATCTTTAATGATGTAGCTACCTTTGAGGCTTTAACCGACATCGACTGGACATCGACTACTCTCTAGATGGTAGACGAAGAAGAGCCGGCATGGGGTGATCAGGAGGTTTCTACCTCAAGGAACCAGGACAATAACCCGCCAGGCCAGAACCTAGACAACACTGTCGTCGGCTTAATGGAGTAAATTTAACTCCAGAAACACTTGGTCAGAAAAACCTTTTGGGCTCAGCTGAAGCCTTGTAATAGGTAGTTGAAAACAAGTATTTGCTCTACCATGCCTTCGAGCATGTTATCCCAACATTTGATCCGACAGCTGAACTTTATTGCATGCTTGATTGATCATATATATGAGCCATGCAATGATTCTGCTCTTCATCTGAGGTCTTGTATACTCTGTAAAGACCCATACATGCACAAGCAACTAATATCCAAGAGCCAGTGGCGGGTTAAGAAACTCCGGAGACTCATAATCTCATATCATGAAAGAAATCATGCCATTGGCTGTGTAGTCAAAAAACATGTTGGCGACTTAAAGTCAAAAAATTAGGGCAGGTGACAACCCAAATACTCAAACATGAGCAACACAACCCGGAGCCTATATGACCCGGATATTCACAATTTTCACAAAAGTAAAAAACTTGAGATCATAAAACATCTGAAAAACCAAAATAAAATATACATGAAACTCAAATATTTGTTAGGTCGGTTTTTAAGGCACGACCAAATAAAAGTTGGCTCACAGGTCGCATAGCCGTTTTTTATCATATAAGCTGGCCTCCCATGACATAAATCTGTCGTTTTAACCTTAACAAGTTCAGGATCTTTAAAAAAGATTGACTGTTAAGAGTACGACAAGCCATATAGCGGAGTCTAAACAGATAGGTGGGTTTATCCTAGCTCACTGTAAGCCGGCTCTCTCGTGACACAAAACCACCATTTTAACCTTAACGAGTTCAGGGTCTTAAAAAAGATTGACTTGTCAAGACTTCGACGGGTCACCTGGCAGAGTAGCAAGTCGCCAACTGATAGAGGCAAAGGTGTCCCGTCTTTCGATGAGATGATGGATATCGCTTTGGTGGAAGTCGACTTTGACGATCCGACTACGAACGTGCGAGGACGTCGCGCCTTAGCAATCGCTAAACCAACTCCGAGAGGTTATCGACCACGCCGGAGCACGATCAACCTGACCACGAGGGTCTGTTTCCTGCGTGCAAACAAAGAACAAGCAAGAAACTGAGATTGCAATCTGGATATTGCGAATATAAGATGAAAGCTTTATTGATCAAGGTGGAGTTCTGTGACGCCTTTGTCTAGTCGCTGAACACAAATGAAGTACGCGAAGTTGCAGCTATGGCGAACTTTTAATCTAAACAAAACCCAAAGTCTAAACGACGCCCTAAGGGCTGTATATATGGAGGAAGAGGTGGGAATTTCGTGGCCCTTGAGGAAGGGGTCCGAAACCAACCCTATCTCTTGTTTCCCCACACATACGGACTCTAAAAACAGCCTATACTTATGTATTTCGAAATTACATGGGCCTGGCCCAATAATAAGGTGACGCAGCACCTAGAATAGCCTCTGGACGAAAGTTATGAAGTAGCATCTTGTATATTTCGTCCAAGGCTTCATGCACGCATTATGGTGGCTTCAACGTCCTGAAATCATCACTTGTAACTCCGTTCTTGTTCCCCATGCGCATGCCATCATCTCCATGCTTGTTCTTGCTCCAATGTTCATCCTTCTCCAAGCTAGGCCCTTCATTTGTAAGCAAAACAAATGTATCCAATTTAGGCAGCATCATATTCTCATGAACATTAGAATCATTACCAAGAAACGAAAGTACCTGGTAATTTAATTGGCGTGCGCGAGCTCTAGTAATTGGTCCAGTATGTATAGCAGCAGGGCCTGTGGGTGTAACAATGGTATTGATGTCCTCATCATCCTCCCCTTCTTGAAATGAAGTCGTCCTCGACGGAAGCTCATCTTCCTCACCCAAATAATGCTTCAAATCTGCAATGTTAAAAGTGGGACTAACCCCAAAATCTGCAGGCAGCTCAAGTTTATATGCATTATCATTTATTTTCTCTAACACCTTAAAAGGACCATCAGCACGTGGCATTAGCTTTGATTTGCACAAATCAGGAAATCTATCCTTACGCAAATGTAACCAAACAAGATCTCCAGGTGCAAACACAACATGTTTTCTACCCTTATCTCCAGCAAGTTTATATTTAGCATTCATACGCTCAATGTTTTCCTTAGTTAACTCATGCATTTTTAAGATCAATTCAGCACGTTGTTTAGCATCAAAATTAACCTTCTCCGAAGATGGAAGAGGCAACAAATCAATAGGTGCACGAGGTAGGAAACCATACACAATTTCAAAAGGGCACATCTTAGTAGTAGAATGCAATGAACGATTATAAGCAAACTCAATATGAGGCAAGCATTCTTCCCACATTTTCTTATTATTCTTCAAAACAGCCCTAAGCATAGTAGACAATGTTCTATTGACTACTTCAGTTTGTCCATCAGTTTGGGGGTGACAAGTAGTACTAAAAAGCAGTTTGGTCCCCAACTTAGCCCACAAACATCTCCAAAAGTGGCTAAGAAATTTAGTATCACGATCTGAAACAATAGTATTTGGCACACCATGCAAGCGAATAATTTCACGAAAGAACAAATCAGCAACATTAACAGCATCATCGCTTTTATGACATGGTATAAAGTGCGCCATTTTCGAGAATCTATCCACGACAACAAATATGCTATCCCTCCCCTTCTTTGTTCGAGGTAAACCTAAAACAAAGTCCATAGATATATCCTCCCAAGGAACACTAGGTACAGGCAAAGGCATATATAAACCATGAGGATTGAGTCGTGACTTAGCTTTTTGACATGTAGTGCAGCGAGCAACAAAACGCTCAACATCCCGTCTCATCTTTGGCCAAAAGAAATGTGTAGCAAGTACGTCCTCCGTCTTCTTCACGCCAAAGTGTCCCATTAATCCTCCTCCATGCGCCTCCTGCAACAACAAAAGACGAAGAGAGCTAGCTGGAATGCATAGCTTGTTAGCACGGAACACAAATCCATCATTAACGACAAACTTGTTCCAGGTTCTTCCTTCTTTACAATTCTGCAATACATCTTTAAAATCAGCATCATGCACATATTGATCTTTGATGGTCTCCAAACCAAATATTTTGAAGTCAAGTTGTGAAAGCATAGTATACCCTTCTTGTGTTTAATGACATAAGGGAAAGTTTCAATGAATTCAACCCATTTAGCATGTCTACGATTCAGTTTAGCTTGACTTTTAATATGTTTCAAAGATTCATGATCAGAATGTATAACAAATTCTTTGGGCCATAAATAATGTTGCCATGTTTCTAAAGTCCGAACAAGAGCATATAGTTCTTTATCATAAGTAGAATAATTCAGACTAGGCCCACTCAATTTTTCAGAAAAGTATGCAACAGGTTTGCCATCTTGTAATAACACACCTCCTAATCCAATGCCACTAGCATCACATTCAAGCTCAAAAGTCTTATTAAAATCAGGAAGTTGGAGTAAAGGAGCATGTGTCAACTTATCTTTCAATACCGTGAAGGCTTCTTCCTGTGCGGTACCCCAAACAAAAGGCACATCCTTCTTTGTAAGCTCGTTGAGAGGTGCAGCAATGGTGCTAAAATCTCTCACAAAACGCCTATAGAAACCAGCGAGTCCAAGAAAACTCCGCACTTGTGTGACCGTTTTGGGCTGCGGCCAACTCTCAATAGCTTCAATCTTGGCTTTATCAACTTCAATTCCCTGTGGAGTAACAACATAGCCAAGAAAAGATACTCGGTCTGATAGAGGCAAAGGTGTCCCGTCTTTCGATGAGATGATGAATATCGCTTTGATGGAAGTCGACTTTGACGATCCGACTACGTACGTGCGAGGACGTCGCGCCTTAGCAATCGCTAAACCAACTCCGAGAGGTTATCGACCACGCCGGAGCACGATCAACCTGACCACGAGGGTCTGTTTCCTGCGAGCAAACGAAGAACAGGCAAGAAACTGAGATTGCAATCTGGATATTGCGAATATAAGATGAAAGCTTTATTGATCAAGGTGGGGTTCTGTGACGCCTTTGTCTGGTCGCTGAACACAAACGAAGTACGCGAAGTTGCAGCTATGGCGAACTTTTAATCTAAACAAAACCCAAAGTCTAAACGACGCCCTAAGGGCTGTATATATGGAGGAAGAGGGGGGGGAACTTCGTGGCCCTTGAGGAAGGGGTCCGAAACCAACCCTATCTCTTGTTTCCCCACACATACGGACTCTAAAAACAGCCTATACTTATGTATTTCGAAATTACATGGGCCTGGCCCAATAATAAGGTGACGCAGCACCTAGAATAGCCTCTGGATGAAAGTTATGAAGTAGCATCTTGTATATTTCGTCCAAGGCTTCATGCACGCATTATGGTGGCTTCAACGTCCTGAAATCATCACTTGTAACTCCGTTCTTGTTCCCCATGCGCATGCCATCATCTCCATGCTTGTTCTTGCTCCAATGTTCATCCTTCTCAAAGCTAGGCCCTTCATTTGTAAGCAAAACAAATGTATCCAATTTAGGCAGCATCATATTCTCATGAACATTAGAATCATTAGCAAGAAACGAAAGTACCTGGTAATTTAATTGGCGTGCGCGAGCTCTAGTAATTGGTCCAGTATGTATAGCAGCAGGGGCTGTGGGTGTAACAATGGTATTGATGTCCTCATCATCCTCCCCTTCTTGAAATGAAGTCGTCCTCGACGGAAGCTCATCTTCCTCACCCAAATAAGGCTTCAAATCTGCAATGTTAAAAGTGGGACTAACCCCAAAATCTGCAGGCAGCTCAAGTTTATATGCATTATCATTTATTTTCTCTAACACCTTAAAAGGACCATCAGCACGTGGCATTAGCTTTGATTTGCGCAAATCAGGAAATCTATCCTTACGCAAATGTAACCAAACAAGATCTCCAGGTGCAAACACAACATGTTTTCTACCCTTATCTCCAGCAAGTTTATATTTAGCATTCATACGCTCAATGTTTTCCTTAGTTAACTCATGCATTTTTAAGATCAATTCAGCACGTTGTTTAGCATCAAAATTAACCTTCTCCGAAGATGGAAGAGGCAACAAATCAATAGGTGCACGAGGTAGGAAACCATACTGATAGAGGCAAAGGTGTCCCGTCTTTCGATGAGATGATGGATATCGCTTTGGTGGAAGTCGACTTTGACGATCCGACTACGAACGTGCGAGGACGTCGCGCCTTAGCAATCGCTAAACCAACTCCGAGAGGTTATCGACCACGCCGGAGCACGATCAACCTGACCATGAGGGTCTGTTTCCTGCGAGCAAACGAAGAACAAGCAAGAAACTGAGATTGCAATCTGGATATTGCGAATATAAGATGAAACCTTTATTGATCAAGGTGGAGTTCTGTGACGCCTTTGTCTGGTCGCTGAACACAAACGAAGTACGCGAAGTTGCAGCTATGGCGAACTTTTAATCTAAACAAAACCCAAAGTCTAAACGACGCCCTAAGGGCTGTATATATGGAGGAAGAGGGGGGGAATTTCGTGGCCCTTGAGGAAGGGGTCCGAACCCAACCCTATCTCTTGTTTCCCCACACATACGGACTCTAAAAACAGCCTATACTGATGTATTTCGAAATTACATGGGCCTGGCCCAATAATAAGGTGACGCAGCACCTAGAATAGCCTCTAGACGAAAGTTATGAAGTAGCATCTTGTATATTTCGCCCAAGGTTTCATGCACGCATTATGGTGGCTTCAACGTCTTGAAATCATCACTTGTAACTCCGTTCTTGTTCCCCATGCGCATGCCATCATCTCCATGCTTGTTCTTGCTCCAATGTTCATCCTTCTCAAAGCTAGGCCCTTCATTTGTAAGCAAAACAAATGTATCCAATTTAGGCAGCATCATATTCTCATGAATATTAGAATCATTACCAAGAAACGAAAGTACCTGGTAATTTAATTGGCGTGCGCGAGCTCTAGTAATTGGTCCAGTATGTATAGCAGCAGGGGCTGTGGGTGTAACAATGGTATTGATGTCCTCATCACATACACAATTTCAAAAGGGCACATCTTTGTAGTAGAATGCAATGAACGATTATAAGCAAACTCAATATGAGGCAAGCATTCTTCCCACATTTTCTTATTATTCTTCAAAACAGCCCTAAGCATAGTAGACAATGTTCTATTGACTACTTCGGTTTGTCCATCAGTTTGGGGGTGACAAGTAGTACTAAAAAGCAGTTTAGTCCCCAACTTAGCCCATAAACATCTCCAAAAGTGGCTAAGAAATTTAGTATCACGATCTGAAACAATAGTAGTTGGCACACCATGCAAGCGAATAATTTCACGAAAGAACAAATCAGCAACATTAACAGCATCATCGCTTTTATGACATGGTATAAAGTGTGCCATTTTCGAGAATCTATCCACGACAACAAATATGCTATCCCTCCCCTTCTTTGTTCGAGGTAAACCTAAAACAAAGTCCATAGATATATCCTCCCAAGGAACACTAGGTACAGGCAAAGGCATATATAAACCATGAGGATTGAGTTGTGACTTAGCTTTTTGACATGTAGTGCAGCGAGCAATAAAACGCTCAACATCCCGTCTCATCTTTGGCCAAAAGAAATGTGTAGCAAGTACGTCCTCCGTCTTCTTCACGCCAAAGTGTCCCATTAATCCTCCTCCATGCGCCTCCTGCAACAACAAAAGACGAACGGAGCTAGCTGGAATGCATAGCTTGTTAGCGCGAAACACAAATCCATCGTTAACAACAAACTTGTTCCACATTCTTCCTTCTTTACAATTCTGCATTACATCTTTAAAATCAGCATCATGCACATATTGATCTTTGATGGTCTCCAAACCAAATATTTTGAAGTCAAGTTGTGAAAGCATAGTATAGCGACGAGACAATGCATCAGCAATAACATTTTCTTTTCCCTTCTTGTGTTTAATGACATAAGGGAAAGTCTCAATGAATTCGACCCATTTAGCATGTCTACGATTCAGTTTAGCTTGACTTTTAATATGTTTCGAAGATTCATGATCAGAATGTATAACAAATTCTTTGGGCCATAAATAATGTTGCCATGTTTCTAAAGTCCGAACAAGAGCATATAATTCTTTATCATAAGTAGAATAATTCAGACTAGGCCCACTCAATTTTTCAGAAAAGTATGCAACAGGTTTGCCATCTTGTAATAACACACCTCCTAATCCAATTCCACTAGCATCACATTCAAGCTCAAAAGTCTTATTAAAATCAGGAAGTTGGAGTAAAGGAGCATGTGTCAACTTATCTTTCAATACCGTGAAGGCTTCTTCCTGTGCGGTACCCCAAAGAAAAGGCACATCTTTCTTTGTAAGCTCATTGAGAGGTGCAGCAATGGTGCTGAAATCTCTCACAAAACGCCTATAGAATCCAGCGAGGCCAAGAAAACTCCGCACTTGTGTGACCGTTTTGGGTTGCGGCCAACTCTCAATAGCTTCAATCTTGGCTTTATCAACTTCAATTCCCTGTGGAGTAACAACATAGCCAAGAAAAGATACTCGGTCGGTGCAAAAGGTGCACTTCCCAAGGTTACCAAACAAACGTGCATCACGTAGAGCAATAAAAACAGCACGTAAATGTTCCAAATGTTCTTCCAAAGATTTGCTATAAATCAGTATATCATCAAAATAGACCAACACAAATCGTCCAATGAAAGCACGTAAAACTTCGTTCATTAGTCTCATGAAAGTACTAGGTGCATTAGTTAACCCAAAAGGCATGACTAACCACTCATATAAACCAAACTTAGTTTTAAATGCAGTTTTCCATTCATCTCCCAATTTCATACGAATTTGATGGTATCCACTACGCAAATCAACTTTGGAGAATATTGTAGAGCCACTCAATTCATCAAGCATATCATCGAGCCTAGGAATAGGATGACGATAACGAATAGTAATATTATTAATGCCTCTACAATCAACACACATACGCGACGTACCATCCTTTTTAGGCACGAGTATAATAGGAACAGCACAAGGACTAAGAGATTCGCGTATATAACCTTTGTCGAGCAGCTCCTGTACTTGACGCATAATCTCCTTCGTCTCCTCTGGATTGGTACGGTATGGTGCACGGTTGGGTAGCGATGCACCGGGAATTAAGTCAATTTGATGCAATCTGAATATTGCGAATATATATGAAGTATTGATAGTGGTGGGAATCCGTAAGCGGTCTTGGTCTGGTCGTTGGACAAAAGGATGAATAGATCTAACTTTTTTGTGGCTTTTTCTTGGACAATAGGTAAGAAAATAAATCTAATCTAGGGGAAACTGGAAATTCTCACCGAGCAACCTGAAAACTGATACCACTTGATAGAGGCAAAGGTGTCCCGTCTTTCGATGAGATGATGAATATCGCTTTGATGGAAGTCGACTTTGACGATCCGACTACGAACGTGCGAGGACGTCGCGCCTTAGCAATCGCTAAACCAACTCCGAGAGGTTATCGACCACGCCGGAGCACGATCAACCTGACCACGAGGGTCTGTTTCCTGCGAGCAAACGAAGAACAGGCAAGAAACTGAGATTGCAATCTGGATATTGCGAATATAAGATGAAAGCTTTATTGATCAAGGTGGGGTTCTGTGACGCCTTTGTCTGGTCGCTGAACACAAACGAAGTACGCGAAGTTGCAGCTATGGCGAACTTTTAATCTAAACAAAAACCCAAAGTCTAAACGACGCCCTAAGGGCTGTATATATGGAGGAAGAGGGGGGGAATTTCGTGGCCCTTGAGGAAGGGGTCCGAAACCAACCCTATCTCTTGTTTCCCCACACATACGGACTCTAAAAACAGCCTATACTTATGTATTTCGAAATTACATGGGCCTGGCCCAATAATAAGGTGACGCAGCACCTAGAATAGCCTCTGGACGAAAGTTATGAAGTAGCATCTTGTATATTTCGTCCAAGGCTTCATGCACGCATTATGGTGGCTTCAACGCCCTGAAATCATCACTTGTAACTCCGTTCTTGTTCCCCATGCGCATGCCATCATCTCCATGCTTGTTCTTGCTCCAATGTTCATCCTTCTCAAAGCTAGGCCCTTCATTTGTAAGCAAAACAAATGTATCCAATTTAGGCAGCATCATATTCTCATGAACATTAGAATCATTAGCAAGAAACGAAAGTACCTGGTAATTTAATTGGCGTGCGCGAGCTCTAGTAATTGGTCCAGTATGTATAGCAGCAGGGACTGTGGGTGTAATAATTGTATTGATGTCCTCATCATCCTCCCCTTCTTGAAATGAAGTCGTCCTCGACGGAAGCTCATCTTCCTCACCCAAATAAGGCTTCAAATCTGCAATATTAAAAGTGGGACTAACCCCAAAATCTGCAGGCAGCTCAAGTTTATATGCATTATCATTTATTTTCTCTAACACCTTAAAAGGACCATCAGCACGTGGCAGCTTTGATTTGCGCAAATCAGGAAATCTATCCTTACGCAAATGTAACCAAACAAGATCTCCAGGTGCAAACACAACATGTTTTCTACCCTTATCTCCAGCAAGTTTATATTTAGCATTCATACGCTCAATGTTTTCCTTAGTTAACTCATGCATTTTTAAGATCAATTCAGCACGTTGTTTAGCATCAAAATTAACCTTCTCCGAAGATGGAAGAGGCAACAAATCAATAGGTGCACGAGGTAGGAAACCATACACAATTTCAAAAGGGCACATCTTAGTAGTAGAATGCAATGAACGATTATAAGCAAACTCAATATGAGGCAAGCAGTCTTCCCACATTTTCTTATTATTCTTCAAAACAGCCCTAAGCATAGTAGACAATGTTCTATTGACTACTTCAGTTTGTCCATCAGTTTGGGGGTGACAAGTAGTACTAAAAAGCAGTTTAGTCCCCAACTTAGCCCATAAACATCTCCAAAAGTGGCTAAGAAATTTAGTATCACGATCTGAAACAATAGTATTTGGCACACCATGCAAGCGAATAATTTCACGAAAGAACAAATTAGCAACATTAACAGCATCATCGCTTTTATGACATGGTATAAAGTGCGCCATTTTCGAGAATCTATCCACGACAACAAATATGCTATCCCTCCCCTTCTTTGTTCGAGGTAAACCTAAAACAAAGTCCATAGATATATCCTCCCAAGGAACACTAGGTACAGGCAAAGGCATATATAAACCATGAGGATTGAGTCGTGACTTAGCTTTTTGACATGTAGTGCAGCGAGCAACAAAACGCTCAACATCCCGTCTCATCTTTGGCCAAAAGAAATGTGTAGCAAGTACGTCCTCTGTCTTCTTCACGCCAAAGTGTCCCATTAATCCTCCTCCATGCGCCTCCTGCAACAACAAAAGACGAAGAGAGCTAGCTGGAATGCATAGCTTGTTAGCACGGAACACAAATCCATCATTAACGACAAACTTGTTCCAGGTTCTTCCTTCTTTACAATTCTGCAATACATCTTTAAAATCAGCATCATGCACATATTGATCTTTGATGGTCTCCAAACCAAATATTTTGAAGTCAAGTTGTGAAAGCATAGTATAGCGACGAGACAATGCATCAGTAATAACATTTTCTTTACCCTTCTTGTGTTTAATGACATAAGGGAAAGTTTCAATGAATTCAACCCATTTAGCATGTCTACGATTCAGTTTAGCTTGACTTTTAATATGTTTCAAAGATTCATGATCAGAATGTATAACAAATTCTGTGGGCCATAAATAATGTTGCCATGTTTCTAAAGTCCGAACAAGAGCATATAGTTCTTTATCATAAGTAGAATAATTCAGACTAGGCCCACTCAATTTTTCAGAAAAGTATGCAACAGGTTTGCCATCTTGTAATAACACACCTCCTAATCCAATGCCACTAGCATCACATTCAAGCTCAAAAGTCTTATTAAAATCAGGAAGTTGGAGTAAAGGAGCATGTGTCAACTTATCTTTCAATACCGTGAAGGCTTCTTCCTGTGCGGTACCCCAAACAAAAGGCACATCCTTCTTTGTAAGCTCGTTGAGAGGTGCAGCAATGGTGCTAAAATCTCTCACAAAACGCCTATAGAAACCAGCGAGTCCAAGAAAACTCCGCACTTGTGTGACCGTTTTGGGCTGCGGCCAACTCTCAATAGCTTCAATCTTGGCTTTATCAACTTCAATTCCCTGTGGAGTAACAACGTAGCCAAGAAAAGATACTCGGTCGGTGCAAAAGGTGCACTTCCCAAGGTTACCAAACAAACGTGCATCACGTAGAGCAATAAAAACAGCACGTAAATGTTCCAAATGTTCTTCCAAAGATTTGCTATAAATCAGTATATCATCAAAATAGACTACCACAAATCGTCCAATGAAAGCACGTAAAACTTCGTTCATTAGTCTCATGAAAGTACTAGGTGCATTAGTTAACCCAAAAGGCATGACTAACCACTCATATAAACCAAACTTAGTTTTAAATGCAGTTTTCCATTCATCTCCCAATTTCATACGAATTTGATGGTATCCACTATGCAAATCAACTTTGGAGAATATTGTAGAGCCACTCAATTCATCAAGCATATCATCTAGCCTAGGAATAGGATGACGATAACGAATAGTAATATTATTAATTCCTCTACAATCAACACACATACGCGACGTACCATCCTTTTTAGGCACTAGTATAATAGGAACAGCACAAGGACTAAGAGATTCGCGTATATAACCTTTGTCGAGCAGCTCCTGTACTTGACGCATAATCTCCTTCGTCTCCTCTGGATTGGTACGGTATGGTGCACGGTTGGGTAGCGATGCACCGGGAATTAAGTCAATTTGATGCTCAATCCCTCGAATAGGTGGTAATCCCGGTGGCACGTCTTGTGGGAAGACGTCAACGAACTCCTGCAAAATGTTAGTGACAGCAGGGGGCAAAGAGGAAGGCACGTCCTCGAATGAAAATAATGCCTCTTTGCACACAAAAGCATAGCAAACAGATTTGCTGAAATCTAGCTCATCAATATTAGAAATTGTGGCAAGTAAACATGCACTGTTCAATTTAATTTCAGAAACAACACTAGATGGTTTATTATTAGGTTTCATTTGTTGCGCAAATTCATTTGCCACAATCTGATTTTCACTCTTATTTTTCTCCTGTTTTGCTTTATTAGCTCTATTAATGTCATCTTTCAAAATGGAATCAGGAGTCATAGGAAGCAAAGTAATATTTTTATCCTTATGAACAAGAGTATACTGATTGTTTCTACCATGGTGTACAGAATTTTTATCAAATTTCCATGGTCTACCTAGTAATAAGGAACATGCTTGCATGGGTACCACATCACAATCAACATAATCAGCATATGTAGAGATACTAAAATGCACACGAACAGTACGTGTTACCTTAACCTTGCCGCTGTTGTTGAACCATTGGATGTAGTAAGGATGTGGATGTGGTCTTGTGGTGAGAGATAGCTTCTCCACCATCTCCATGCTAGCCAAGTTGTTACAGCTCCCTCCATCTATGATGACGCGAACAGAACGTTCCTTCACAACTCCCTTTGTATGGAACAAATTATGCCTCTGATTTTGCTCTGCTTGTGTGACCTGCACACTCAAAACACGTTGAGCAACTAAACATTCATACCTGTCAGCGTCTTCAGGAGCCATGTATTGCGTCTCATTTTCAGAATCATCTCCACCATGTTCTTCACGTGTAATAAGAGCCAAAGTCTCCTCATCATAGTCACTAGCAGACTCATACCCACCATCCTCAGTAGCAATCATGACACGTTGAGATTTGCATTCTCTCGCAAAATGTCCTCTTCCCTTACAACGACGACAAATAATATCACTTGTGTGCCATGTCGATGCCATGGAAGAAGAAGAGCTCTGCGCAGGCCCGGCAGGTGTGCTCTTGGCAGAGAGTTGTGCCTGCTTTCTTGTATCACGGCTGGAGGTGGCACCTGATGGAGGTGATGGTGAAGTGGAAGTAGAAGATGCACGCGGTGTCCATGATGAAGGTCGACCTGCAGAAAAGTTAGTTCGCGCCAATGGCTGTCGATCCTGCACTTCACGTTCAGCTTTACAAGCAAGATGGAATAAACGAGTGATATTATTATAATCCTTATACTCTAGAATGGTCTGAATCTCTTTATTTATCCACCCATAAAACGTGCAAGCATAGCTTCATTCTCCTCAACAATACCACATCTAATCATGCCAGTTTGTAATTCCTGATAATATTCTTCTACAGAATTTTTCCCTTGTCTTAAACGCTGCAATTTTTGAAGTAATTCATGTTGATAATATGGTGGAACCCAACGAGTACGCATAGCAGTTTTCAAAGCAGCCCAAGTAGCTGGAACAGGATATAATCTACAATGTTCAGACCACCAAACACATGCAAAGCTAGTGAAAGCACAAACAGCAGCAGGAACACGTCTGTCCTCAGGATATTGTAAACATGTAAATCGTTGTTCAGTTTCTAACTCCCAAGTAAGATATATATCAGGAACATATCTACCCTCAAATGGTGGAATATTCAATTTCAGTTTAGGGAGATGGTCATGATCTCGTACCTGAGGTGGTGGTGCCGGCCTACCGTTGCGAATATATACCTGAGGTCGACCTGCTGGTGGTGGTGCTGGTGGCTGCACGTAGTTCTGATTTTGATCAACCTCATCCTCATAATCGCCCGCATAATCGTCATCCTCCTCAGCCGCCGCAGGAGCAGGAGCCAAAGAAGCATCAACAGTAGGTGCAGCAGCACCCGAATTTTGACCAGTCTCAATTGGAACGCGCTGTGCCCATCCCACTTGATTTGGAAGGCGGCGTTGGAGATGTGGTTGTTGTTGTTGTAGAGGTGCGACATGTGCAGCCGGTGGTGGTTGGGGAAGACGCTTGAGTAATTCAGTAAACTTGTTATCCAGCTTTGTCTCGAACGACTTCTCCACGGCATCTATCTTCTCCATAGCCTCTTCAAATCTGTTTAGCACATCTCCCACCTGGCCACTCATCATTTGCTGAAATTTATCATGCAACTCCTTGTTCGTCATGTTCTCCCAATCAGTCTCATCGGCTTGTGAACCTGCCATGGTTAGCAGCAATAGAAACACAAAAGAATATGATCCTGCAGACTACTAGAAGTGGTGGTGATGGTGGTGTGTCACAAAACCTTCAAGCGAATCTCAAATTTGTACCAGTTCTTACCCAGCAGCAGGTGGTGATCGGCAACCGTTGTAGTCAAAAACTCTCAAAGCTTGGATATAGCGATTACCAGGGAGAGTCAAACGCACGATGTAAACTTATGTGGAGCTGGAAAGGCTTATAATATGGTAGCAAAATGGTAAGCAATAATCAATTCAGAGATGCAAAGTTGAATAAACGCTCAACGACGGTACTGTGCTGGTCCTAGGCTAGACCGTGCTAGAGACGCGAGCCTAGAACACTAACAAAATCACGGCGCTGCACGTAAACAAGGGAAAAGCACACTCTGGAAATTTGTTTCTTTTTTTTTGCGCTCCTTTTTTTTTTTGCGAAAAATCACTATAATGGCGAGTGTCTCAAAACTCTTCCCAGGTCAAACTGACAGGATGGGCACAAAATTTTTTTGACTATTTTTTTTCGGAAATCAGGGCAGTGACGACGAAAAAATGCGACAAAAAATCACTATGATGGCGAGTGTCTCAAAACACTACCCGTGGCCTAAAAATAAGATAGGGAAAAAATATTTTTGGTTGCCGAAATTTTGGCCTAAAAACTGCCCGGGGTCTCCAGACTTTTTTCCGAGACCTACTCAGGCAAGGAAACACGAAACGGAAAATATATGGATCTCTAAAACCAACCGAATATGAAAAGAACTCGGATTGGTGGTGGATATATGGCGGTAGGATATGGCAGCGGTGGTGGTATATGGTACGGATCGGTGGTATATGGATACGGATTGGTGGTGGTATATAGATACGGATTCAGAGCGGTGGCGGATAAGCAATGGTGGTAGATGGCAAGGCGATGATGATGGTGCAGTGGCGGCGTGACAACTTATGACCAGAACTCGAAACTCTAAAAGACTAGACGCTAAGACCAGCAACTTGACACGACGATGCAACCGCAAATTCAACAAAGCAAAAACCCTAAAAAGATTATGCAAAGGCTCAGATTGGTTCGGATATGATGAACTAACCCTAATTTTTTTGTGGCTTTTTCGTGGACTGTAGGTATGAAGAACAGACTCGATCTAAACTACGAAAAACTGTAAAATCTCACCGAGCAACCTGGAAATCTGATACCACTTGATAGAGGCAAAGGTGTCCCGTCTTTCGATGAGATGATGAATATCGCTTTGATGGAAGTCGACTTTGACGATCCGACTACGAACGTGTGAGGACGTCGCGCCTTAGCAATCGCTAAACCAACTCCGAGAGGTTATCGACCACGCCGGAGCACGATCAACCTGACCACGAGGGTCTGTTTCCTGCGAGCAAACGAAGAACAGGCAAGAAACTGAGATTGCAATCTGGATATTGCGAATATAAGATGAAAGCTTTATTGATCAAGGTGGGGTTCTGTGACGCCTTTGTCTGGTCGCTGAACACAAACGAAGTACGCGAAGTTGCAGCTATGGCGAACTTTTAATCTAAACAAAACCCAAAGTCTAAACGACGCCCTAAGGGCTGTATATATGGAGGAAGAGGGGGGGGGGGAACTTCGTGGCCCTTGAGGAAGGGGTCCGAAACCAACCCTATCTCTTGTTTCCCCACACATACGGACTCTAAAAACAGCCTATACTTATGTATTTCGAAATTACATGGGCCTGGCCCAATAATAAGGTGACGCAGCACCTAGAATAGCCTCTGGACGAAAGTTATGAAGTAGCATCTTGTATATTTCGTCCAAGGCTTCATGCACGCATTATGGTGGCTTCAACGTCCTGAAATCATCACTTGTAACTCCGTTCTTGTTCCCCATGCGCATGCCATCATCTCCATGCTTGTTCTTGCTCCAATGTTCATCCTTCTCCAAGCTAGGCCCTTCATTTGTAAGCAAAACAAATGTATCCAATTTAGGCAGCATCATATTCTCATGAACATTAGAATCATTACCAAGAAACGAAAGTACCTGGTAATTTAATTGGCGTGCGCGAGCTCTAGTAATTGGTCCAGTATGTATAGCAGCAGGGCCTGTGGGTGTAACAATGGTATTGATGTCCTCATCAAACAGGCAGGTATAACCCATAATGTGGCATTTCATGCCAGTCAAGAGGGTATGAAAGCTAAACCCGGTGGGTTGGAAGCCCCCAGTGACCTTATGATCAATTAACAAAGACTCAGATGCATAGAATGAAACGACAAAGGCCCCGAATTTGAGGGATGCCGACTTTATTATATTGATCATAAAATGATATATACATCGACATAGGTATGTACAATGGGGAGAGCCAGTGGCTCAAGTGTAGTAAGGCCGAAGATGAGCAATGTTCCACGGCCTGTTGGTCTCCTGCTCAGAGGTGTGTGATTTCTTGTGCTCACGTATATCAATGAGATAATACGAGCCATTGTTGAGATTCTTACTGACCACAAAAGGTCCTTCCCAAGGCGGGGACAACTTATGCATGTTTGTCTGATCTTGAATCAGTTAGAGCACTAAATCGCCCTCTTGAAATGCCTGAGTCTTGACTCCGCGGCTATGATAGCGACGCAGGTCTTGCTGATATATCACCGAACGAGCCACCACAAGGTCACGCTCTTCATCCAAAGCATCAAGTGCATTTTGATTTTCCGTCTCATTATCAGCTTCAACATAAACCGCCACTCGGGGCGAATCATGACGGATATCACTTGGGAGAACCGCCTCTACACCATAGACCATGAAGAAAGGCGTACCCTATTGATACGTCTCCAACGTATCTATAATTTATGAGGTATTCATGCTGTTATATTATCATTCTTGGATGTTTTAAATCATTTTATAGCAACTTTATATCATTTTCTTGGGACTAACCTATTGACCCAGTTCCCAATGCCAATTGCTGTTTTTTGCTTGTTTTTTACATCGCAGGACATCAATATCAAACGGAGTCCAAACACCGCGAAACTTTTTGTGGATTTTTTATGGACCAGAAGACTCCCGATGGGCCAGAGCAGCACCTGGGGGCCCAGGCGCGCCCAAGTGGGTTGTGCCCACCTCGATGGCCTCCCGCACCCACTCTTTACCCTATAAATTCCCCAATATTCCAAAATCCCTCAGGGTTAACCTAGATCAGAAGTCCCGCCGCCGCAAGGCTCCGTAGCCACGAGAAACCAATCTAGACCCCGTTCCGGCACCCTGCCGGAGGGGGGAATCATCACCCATGACCATCTTCATCTGGCGGCCACCACGATGAGGAGGGAGTAGTCCACCCTCGGGGCTGAGGGTTTGTACCAGTAGCTATGTGTTTAATATATCTCTCTCGTGTTCTTGAGATGTCATGATCTTGATGTATCGTGGGCTTTGTTAATATAGTCGGATCATATGATGTTTTCCCCTCTCTATCTTGTTGTGATGAATTGAGTTTTCCCTTTGAGATTTCGTTGTTATCGGATTGAATACTTTTATGGATTTGAGAACACTTGATATATGTCTTGCAATTGAATACTCGTGGTGACAATGGGGTATCGTATTGATTCACTTGATATATGTTTTGGCACTCAACTCGCGGATTCCCGAGGTGACATTGGGGTAATCTATGCATAGGGATTGATGCATGTTCTTGTCTTTGTTTCTCCGGTAGAAATCTTGGGGCACTCTTTGAAGTTCTTTGTGCTAGATTGAGTATTATGAATATGAATTTGCTTTGGTGTTATTTTAGTACGAACTCTAGGATAGATCGAACGAAAAGAATAGCTTTATGTTATTTTAGTACGAACTCTTGAATAGATCGAACGGAAAGAATAGCTTTGAGGTGGTTTCGTACCCTACAAACAAGTTATCCTTATGTTCTCCACTAAATAGGAGCTTTGGAGTGACTCTTCATCGCACTTTGATGGATGGTTATATGATCCAATTATATTAGCACTGTTGAGAGGTTGCACTACCGAAAGTATGGACCCTAGGCCTCATTTTCAAGCATTGCAATACCGTTTTTGTGCCCGTTTACTATTTGCTACCTTGCTTTTTTTATTTTTTCAGATTATAAAAATATATTTCTACCATCAATATTACACTTTTATCACCATCTCTTCGCCGAACTAGTGCACCTATACAATTTGCCATTGTATTGGGTGTGTTGGGGACACAAGAGATTTCTTGTATTATGTTGCAGGGTTGTTTGAGAGAGACCATCTTCATCCTACACCTCCCATGGATTGATAAACCTTAGGTCATCCACTTGAGGGAAAATTGGTACTATCCTACAAAACTATGCGCTTGGAGGCCCAACATGAGTCTACAAGAATAAAGTTGCGTAGTAGACATCAAGTTCTTTTCTGGCGCCGTTGCCGGGGAGGTTAGGTAAGCGCACTCACATCCCATCAACGAAGCTCTTTTCTGGCGCCGTTGCCGTGGAGGTGAGTGCATGAAGGTATATCTTTAGATCTTGCAACTAAATCTTTTAGTTTCTTGTTTTATCACTAGTTTTTTTTATAAAAGAAAACTACATAAAAAATGGAATTGAGGTTGCATCATATTATTGATCATCTTTATAATATCTTTCTTGAAAATGATGGGTCGGAAAATTGTGCTCAATTGTTAGAAGAAGAAGTCAATAAAATGTTTGGCACAAAATATTTGAATGATGAGCATGATTGCAATGTTGTTAGTATGAATTCTTTGAATATCCATGATGCTAATGATATGCAAAGCTACAAGCTTGGGGATGCTATGTTTGATGAAGATGATATTTTTTGTCCCCCAAGTTTTGATGTGCAAATTTATTATGATGAAAGCATGCCTCCTATTTATGATGATTATATTGATGAAAGTAGGTTTGGAAGAGTGTCAACTTTAGGAAGTAATGATCCCACTATTTTGGAGGGTGTTGAATCTTATTGTGATAATTATGAAAGTGGATTTGGAGAGGTCATGACTTTATTTAGTGATGAATCCACTATCTCGAAAGAGGTTCCAATTGATTATGAGAACAAAGTTGCTATCTATGATGATTGTGGTGATGACATGTATGCTATAAAGAATAATGATAACCATGAAACTTGTCATCATGATTTTAATTTTCACTCTCATGATAGTTATTTTGTTGAGTTTGCTCCCACTACTATTGATGAGAAGAAATTTGCTTATGTGGAGAGTAATAAGTTTTCTATGCTTTTGTGTCATGAAAAGAATGCTTCATGTGATAGTTATGTTGTTGATTTTCTTCATGATGCTACTGAAAATTATTATGAGGGAGGAACATATGCTTGTAGGTATTGCAATAATATCAAGTTTCCTCTCTATGTGTTGAAAATCTTGAAGTTATACTTGTTTTGCCTTCCTATCACCGGTACGCGTTGGTCCTAAACAAACAATTTTTAACCCCTTTCCCTCGACGGCATTTGGAACCGTCGCCAAGTGAGTGTGTGCGATAGGGTGTCCTTCCCACACGACCCAGAAATCGTCGGGGATAGGCCCTCCTGGGACCCATGCTGGGGCCGTGTGCGATCGGGCGAGGCATCGAAACCCAATCATTTCCGTAGGTATGTACATCCCACACGGTAATCCGAGAAAATCATTTCCGTAGGTATGTACATCCCACACGGTGAATCCCAGAAAAACATTTCCGTTCGTATGTATATCACACACAGTCAATCCAAGGAATACGTTTCCGTTCTTATGTTCATCCCACACAGTCAATCCAGGGAAAACGTTTCCGTTCGGACGTACATCCCACACAGTTTTATGTGTAGGATCGTGTGTGAAAGGTGTAACTATCACACACGGTATGCCTTGGTTAACTGTTTGCTTTTATCAACTATATCACACACGATTTGATGAAGAAAACTGTGTGGCATTGGGCTATCCATCGCAAGCGCTTTTACTGCTAGAACCGTTTGCAAAGGTCCATGACACATTTAGCAGGTTTATTAGTTTACAATTAATAATTCCAGTATTACGCAAATTCACATTTCATATCGAACAACTGTTTGCCAATTTCATATCAGGAACATAAATATATTATAACATCACAGTATAGTAGCTACATGAAAACAGCACAGTACAACATATAGCTGGTTCAACTTCATAAGAACAATATATTCATTTCCCTAATCGAGATCATCCAGGCTTATCTTATCCACCTCTGCTTTCAGTTCAGTAAGAATCCATTTTGCACAGGCCAACTGGGAAAGTGCCTCCTCCTTCGCCAACACCATCTTAGCAAAGTCTGATTTAAAAAATCTGAGCTCATTCTCCACCTTCAACTTTTTATCCCACATCTTGAAATATGCTTCAGCGTTGACAAGACTTTCTCTAAGCCTATGTGTGTTCTCTTCCTCATACATGCTCCAAAACTTCGCTAGGCACATCTTCAAAGACTGTGGCCACTCTTGATCAACCCACTCCAAGTAAGAACACTTCCGTTCATCCTATAATATTTAAAACTAGATTAGTAACAATTGTAGGGGAAATGGGTTTATAGCAACATAGCAAATCACCAATGCTTAATTTGAAAAACTGAAGAAACATGTTAGTTATGACATATCTTCTCAAAAAGATAAATGTGCAAATGAAATAATTGGTACTGAGACAACAACCAAATTCTGGAACATCAGAAGCTATAATTAACTACAACGACGCTACAAGTTCTTACTCATGTACAATAAATAAAAAATTGAACATTTTATGAGGAAGGTAAATATAATTGCAACAGCATAGCGACAATGTTTGGATGACAGCAAATTGATACTAACAGGTGTGTACATGCACAAATTTAGTAACATAGAACTAATAGCACTAAGGCCGTCCACTATGTATGCCAAAACTGGGGTAAAGACAATTGTTGCTACATCTCGCACCGGTGCCCTGCACTGGCGAGCCGATGCAGCGAAAAAAAATTAGGGATCCGGACTCCGGAGCACGTAGTTGCTCCGATGCCTAGTTCCTTCGTGCCATAAAGATTTTGTATTTTACTGCTTGGCTGCTCGGATGTGTGGACCGAAGTTGGCTGCACAAACTGCTGAAGTGGTGCCAAATAATTTTCTAATGGCACCGCTCATGAGATGGCAACAATTTAAGATACTAGGTACAAACTGTGACACTGTCTTAGGATGCAGATAGAGGCAAAGGTGTCCCGTCTTTCGATGAGATGATGGATATCGCTTTGGTGGAAGTCGACTTTGACGATCCGACTACGAACGTGCGAGGACGTCGCGCCTTAGCAATCGCTAAACCAACTCCAAGAGGTTATCGACCACGCCGGAGCACGATCAACCTGACCACGAGGGTCTGTTTCCTGCGAGCAAACGAAGAACAAGCAAGAAACTGATATTGCAATCTGGATATTGCGAATATAAGATGAAAGCTTTATTGATCAAGGTGGAGTTCTGTGACGCCTTTGTCTGGTCGCTGAACACAAACGAAGTACGCGAAGTTGCAGCTATGGCGAACTTTTAATCTAAACAAAACCCAAAGTCTAAACGACGCCCTAAGGGCTGTATATATGGAGGAAGAGGGGGGAATTTCGTGGCCCTTGAGGAAGGGGTCCGAAACCAACCCTATCTCTTGTTTCCCCACACATACGGACTCTAAAAACAGCCTATACTTATGTATTTCGAAATTACATGGGCCTGGCCCAATAATAAGGTGACGCAGCACCTAGAATAGCCTCTGGACGAAAGTTATGAAGTAGCATCTTGTATATTTCGTCCAAGGCTTCATGCACGCATTATGGTGGCTTCAACGTCTTGAAATCATCACTTGTAACTCCGTTCTTGTTCCCCATGCGCATGCCATCATCTCCATGCTTGTTCTTGCTCCAAGGTTCATCCTTCTCAAAGCTAGGCCCTTCATTTGTAAGCAAAACAAATGTATCCAATTTAGGCAGCATCATATTCTCATGAACATTAGAATCATTACCAAGAAACGAAAGTACCTGGTAATTTAATTGGCGTGCGCGAGCTCTAGTAATTGGTCCAGTATGTATAGCAGCAGGGGCTGTGGGTGTAACAATGGTATTGATGTCCTCATCATCCTCCCCTTCTTGAAATGAAGTCGTCCTCGACGGAAGCTCATCTTCCTCACCCAAATAAGGCTTCAAATCTGCAATGTTAAAAGTGGGACTAACCCCAAAATCTGCAGGCAGCTCAAGTTTATATGCATTATCATTTATTTTCTCTAACACCTTAAAAGGACCATCAGCACGTGGCATTAGCTTTGATTTGCGCAAATCAGGAAATCTATCCTTACGCAAATGTGACCAAACAAGATCTCCAGGTGCAAACACAACATGTTTTCTACCCTTATCTCCAGCAAGTTTATATTTAGCATTCATACGCTCAATGTTTTCCTTAGTTAACTCATGCATTTTTAAGATCAATTCAGCACGTTGTTTAGCATCAAAATTAACCTTCTCCGAAGATGGAAGAGGCAACAAATCAATAGGTGCACGAGGTAGGAAACCATACACAATTTCAAAAGGGCACATCTTAGTAGTAGAATGCAATGAACGATTATAAGCAAACTCAATATGAGGCAAGCATTCTTCCCACATTTTCTTATTATTCTTCAAAACAGCCCTAAGCATAGTAGACAATGTTCTATTGACTACTTCGGTTTGTCCATCAGTTTGGGGGTGACAAGTAGTACTAAAAAGCAGTTTAGTCCCCAACTTAGCCCATAAACATCTCCAAAAGTGGCTAAGAAATTTAGTATCACGATCTGAAACAATAGTGGTTGGCACACCATGCAAGCGAATAATTTCACGAAAGAACAAATCAGCAACATTAACAGCATCATCGCTTTTATGACATGGTATAAAGTGTGCCATTTTCGAGAATCTATCCACGACAACAAATATGCTATCCCTCCCCTTCTTTGTTCGAGGTAAACCTAAAACAAAGTCCATAGATATATCCTCCCAAGGAACACTAGGTACAGGCAAAGGCATATATAAACCATGAGGATTGAGTCGTGACTTAGCTTTTTGACATGTAGTGCAGCGAGCAACAAAACGCTCAACATCCCGTCTCATCTTTGGCCAAAAGAAATGTGTAGCAAGTACGTCCTCCGTCTTCTTCACGCCAAAGTGTCCCATTAATCCTCCTCCATGCGCCTCCTGCAACAACAAAAGACGAAGAGAGCTAGCTGGAATGCATAGCTTGTTAGCACGGAACACAAATCCATCATTAACGACAAACTTGTTCCAGGTTCTTCCTTCTTTACAATTCTGCAATACATCTTTAAAATCAGCATCATGCACATATTGATCTTTGATGGTCTCCAAACCAAATATTTTGAAGTCAAGTTGTGAAAGCATAGTATAGCGACGAGACAATGCATCAGCAATAACATTTTCTTTACCCTTCTTGTGTTTAATGACATAAGGGAAAGTTTCAGTGAATTCAACCCATTTAGCATGTCTACGATTCAGTTTAGCTTGACTTTTAATATGTTTCAAAGATTCATGATCAGAATGTATAACAAATTCTTTGGGCCATAAATAATGTTGCCATGTTTCTAAAGTCCGAACAAGAGCATATAGTTCTTTATCATAAGTAGAATAATTCAGACTAGGCCCACTCATTTTTTCAGAAAAGTATGCAACAGGTTTGCCATCTTGTAATAACACACCTCCTAATCCAATGCCACTAGCATCACATTCAAGCTCAAAAGTCTTATTAAAATCAGGAAGTTGGAGTAAAGGAGCATGTGTCAACTTATCTTTCAATACCGTGAAGGCTTCTTCCTATGCGGTACCCCAAACAAAGGCACATCCTTCTTTGTAAGCTCGTTGAGAGGTGCAGGAATGGTGCTAAAATCTCTCACAAAACGCCTATAGAAACCAGCGAGTCCAAGAAAACTCCGCACTTGTGTGACCGTTTTGGGCTGCGGCCAACTCTCAATAGCTTCAATCTTGGCTTTATCAACTTCAATTCCCTGTGGAGTAACAACATAGCCAAGAAAAGATACTCGGTCGGTGCAAAAGGTGCACTTCCCAAGGTTACCAAACAAACGTGCATCACGTAGAGCAATAAAAACAGCACGTAAATGTTCCAAATGTTCTTCCAAAGATTTGCTATAAATCAGTATATCATCAAAATAGACTACCACAAATCGTCCAATGAAAGCACGTAAAACTTCGTTCATTAGTCTCATGAAAGTACTAGGTGCATTAGTTAACCCAAAAGGCATGACTAACCACTCATATAAACCAAACTTAGTTTTAAATGCAGTTTTCCATTCATATCCCAATTTCATACGAATTTGATGGTATCCACTACGCAAATCAACTTTGGAGAATATTGTAGAGCCACTCAATTCATCAAGCATATCATCTAGCCTAGGAATAGGATGACGATAACGAATAGTAATATTATTAATGCCTCTACAATCAACACACATACGCGACGTACCATCCTTTTTAGGCACGAGTATAATAGGAACAGCACAAGGACTAAGAGATTCGCGTATATAAACTTTGTCGAGCAGCTCCTGTACTTGACGCATAATCTCCTTCGTCTCCTCTGGATTGGTACGGTATGGTGCACGGTTGGGTAGCGATGCACCGGGAATTAAGTCAATTTGATGCTCAATCCCTCGAATAGGTGGTAATCCCGGTGGCACGTCTTGTGGGAAGACGTCAGCGAACTCCTGCAAAATGTTAGTGACAGCACGGGGCAAAGAGGAAGGCACGTCCTCGAATGAAAATAATGCCTCTTTGCACACAAAAGCATAGCAAACAGATTTGCTGAAATCTAGTTCATCAATATCAGATTTTGTGGCAAGTAAACATGCACTTTTCAATTTAATTTCAGAAACAACACTAGATGGTTTATTAGTAGGTTTCATTTGTTGCTCAAATTCCTTTGCCACAATCTGATTTTCACTCTTATTTTTCTCCTGTTTTGCTTTATTAGCTCTATTAATGTCATCTTTCAAAATGGAATCAGGAGTCATAGGAAGCAAAGTAATATTTTTATCCTTATGAACAAGAGTATACTGATTGTTTCTACCATGGTGTACAGAATTTTTATCAAATTTCCATGGTCTACCTAGTAATAAGGAACATGCTTGCATGGGTACCACATCACAATCAACATAATCAGCATATGTAGAGATACTAAAATGCACACGAACAGTACGTGTTACCTTAACCTTGCCGCTGTTGTTGAACCATTGGATGTAGTAAGGATGTGGATGTGGTCTTGTGGTGAGAGATAGCTTCTCCACCATCTCCATGCTAGCCAAGTTGTTACAGCTCCCTCCATCTATGATGACGCGAACAGAACGTTCCTTCACAACTCCCTTTGTATGGAACAAATTATGCCTCTGATTTTGCTCTGCTTGTGTGACCTGCACACTCAAAACACGTTGAGCAACTAAACATTCATACCTGTCAGCGTCTTCAGGAGCCATGTATTGCGTCTCATTTTCAGAATCATCTCCACCATGTTCTTCACGTGTAATAAGAGCCAAAGTCTCCTCATCATAGTCACTAGCAGACTCATACTCACCATCCTCAGTAGCAATCATGACACGCTGAGATTTGCATTCTCTCGCAAAATGTCCTCTTCCCTTACAACGACGACAAATAATATCACTTGTGTGCCCTGTCGATGCCATGGAAGAAGAAGAGCTCTGCGCAGGCCCGGCAGGTGTGCTCTTGGCAGAGAGTGGTGGTTGTGCCTGCTTTCTTGTATCACGGCTGGAGGTGGCACCTGATGGAGGTGATGGTGAAGTGGAAGTAGAAGATGCACGCGGTGTCCATGATGAAGGTCGACCTGCAGAAAAGTTAGTTCGCGCCAATGGCTGTCGATCCTGCACTTCACGTTCAGCTTTACAAGCAAGATGGAATAAACGAGTGATATTATTATAATCCTTATACTCTAGAATGGTCTGAATCTCTTTATTTATCCACCCATAAAACGTGCAAGCATAGCTTCATTCTCCTCAACAATACCACATCTAATCATGCCAGTTTGTAATTCCTGATAATATTCTTCTACAGAATTTTTCCCTTGTCTTAAACGCTGCAATTTTTGAAGTAATTCACGTTGATAATATGGTGGAACCCAACGAGTACGCATAGCAGTTTTCAAAGCAGCCCAAGTAGCTGGAATAGGATATAATCTACAATGTTCAGACCACCAAACACATGCAAAGCTAGTGAAAGCACAAACAGCAGCAGGAACACGTCTCTCCTCAGGATATTGTAAACATGTAAATCGTTGTTCAGTTTCTAACTCCCAAGTAAGATATATATCAGGAACATATCTACCCTCAGATGGTGGAATATTCAATTTCAGTTTAGGGAGATGGTCATGATCTCGTACCTGAGGTGGTGGTGCCGGCCTACCGTTGCGAATATATACCTGAGGTCGACCTGCTGGTGGTGGTGCTGGTGGCTGCACGTAGTTCTGATTTTGATCAACCTCATCCTCATAATCGCCCGCATAATCGTCATCCTCCTCAGCCGCCGCAGGAGCAGGAGCCAAAGAAGCATCAACAGTAGGTGCAGCAGCACCCGAATTTTGACCAATCTCAATTGGAACGCGCTGTGCCCGTCCCACTTGATTTGGAAGGCGGCGTTGGAGATGTGGTTGTTGTTGTTGTAGAGGTGCGACATGTGCAGCCGGTGGTGGTTGGGGAAGACGCTTGAGTAATTCAGTAAACTTGTTATCTAGCTTTGTCTCAAACGACTTCTCCACGGCATCTATCTTCTCCATAGCCTCTTCAAATCTGTTTAGCACATCTCCCACCTGGCCACTCATCATTTGCTGAAATTTATCATGCAACTCCTTGTTCGTCATGTTCTCCCAATCAGTCTCATCGGCTTGTGAACCTGCCATGGTTAGCAGCAATAGAAACACAAAAGAATATGATCCTGCAGACTACTAGAAGTGGTGGTGACGGTGGTGTGTCACAAAACCTTCAAGCGAATCTCAAATTCTTACCAGTTCTTACACAGCAGCAGGTGGTGATCGGCAACCGTTGTAGTCAAAAACTCTCAAAGCTTGGATACAGCGATTACCAGGGAGAGTCAAACGCACGATGTAGACTTATGTGGAGCTGGGAAGGCTTATAATATGGTAGCAAAATGGTAAGCAATAATCAATTCAGAGATGCAAAGTTGAATAAACGCTCAACGACGGTACTGTGCTGGTCCTAGGCTAGACCGTGCTAGAGACGCGAGCCTAGAACACTAACAAAATCACGGCGCTGCACGTAAACAAGGGAAAAGCACACTCTGGAATTTTTTTTTCGCTCTTTTTTTTTGCGCTCCTCTTTTTTTTT